>NW_015656015.1:19655-29530 GCF_001515625.1 Sinocyclocheilus rhinocerous | reverse complement strand
TTAAAGGCTCATTATTATGATTTATATGGTTTATTAATAAAAGTGCGACTAATAGTCGACTAATGCTTAAAATGAACGACTACTAGTCGACCAGAAAAATCTTTAGTCGAGGGCAGCCCTAATGCATATTGACTAATTGTTTACGAGAAGCATATAGAGGCTGACAATTAGCTGAATATATAGCCTTGTTTAATTAGTGACACTTAGACTTCTGTCTATTCCTTAGAAAACTCTTAGCTAAAAACTTTTACTGCTCTTAAAACCTATTCACAAAGCTGCTGAGACAAACTTTTACTATTTAGGAGAACTCTTAGTGGTAAGATAAAATGTTTTGTGAATACGGGCCCTGGGGCCGGATTCACGAAACATTCTTAAGAAGGAATTTCTTCTCAATTGCCATTTTCTTCTTATTTTTAAACTTAAGAAAAAAAGTCAAGAATATTTTGTATTCCCAAAAATTCTTCTTAAGAATATTCTTATCTTTTTTCTTAAGATTGTTCTTAAGACAAAACTTAAAGGGGTCATATGATGCTTTTTTAAAGATCATTATTTTGTGTATTTGGTGTAACAGAATATGTTCACATGCTTTAATGTTCAAAAAACACATTATTTTTCAAATACTGTACATTATTGTAGGTCCTATATGCCCCGCCTCTCTCAAACGCTTCGTTTTCTACAAAGCCCCCTCCTTTGACAAGCGCAATCTTTTTTCTTAAGATTGTTCTTAAGACAAAACTTGAGAAGAATTCAAATTCTTGAAAAGAATCTTCTTAAAAATCATCGTAAATAACTTCTTAAATTTAGGACAGCCCCAGACTTGTCTTAAATCCCAAACAGTAAGAATTATTTAATGAATTTATTGGGTTATTTCAAATAAATTGTTATATTTAAGCATTACAACAACACTAGCTACATATAATACATAGTAGGACTATTAATAGGGATGTGCACGAGTTTTCTGAAGCGACAGCGATGACTGATAATGTAAACAATGATCGGTCATGATTGGCCTATGTGTGACGCTACTTTTTGTTGACTTCAAAACTCAGTAACAACTCTAAAACGAGTCGGATAGGGAGCTTTAATTGAACGCTTTTAGTTTTAGGCTATAAATACGACATAATCCTCGGCAGTATTCAGCGCATATGAATGCGCAGGACGCGTTTACTGTAAAAGCGCGGACACACATACCGGAAGCGTTCACTCGGATGACAGTGCAAAAAAACAGCACAAAAATGAATGAAACATATCGCTGCAGCTTGAGACAGGCTATTTAAAAGTAACTGTTCAAAAACACGCCGCATTAAAAACGTGAAGCTGAGCGCCAGTCAAACTCGCGACGAAAGTAGTGTGCGTGCTTATTATGGTTATTAGGGTAATCTGCAGGAAGCGCAAAAAGACAAAGTGTGAGTTTATCAGTGCGTCATGTATTCACTCAGATAACGACTGTTATTTTCTTCTTAACAAAAAAAATAAGATGTTCTTAAGAATATATTTGAGAACTTATTAAGAATTTTTCAAGAATTGCACTTAAGAATATTCTTACGAACTTCGTGGAATTTATCTTAAGAAATGTCTTAACTTATTTCTTAAGAAGATTTTCGTGAATCCGGCCCCAGATCTATGTCAAAATAGATCTGTGCATCAAGTCCTGGAGTGTAAATGCATACTAGTTCACTTGTTCTATAAAATGCTTTTTTTTATTTTTTAAACTTACTTTGTTGCAACAGCCACAACTTTTTGTAGGAAGATGACATTTTTTAAAAATATTTTTCACATTTTTATTTTTGTACCTTTATGTGCATACATATTTTTTCAATATTCCTTTTGTGTTAATTTGGTAAAAACCATTAAGTGGTAAAATATCAAGATTTAAAATTTTTGCTCTATCCCCCAGGCAACACTGCAGACTGATAACATTTGATACTGCATGGTACTGGAGAAAGACAAGACATTGTCCCATGGCTCACATGGGAAAGAAATAAATGTTAAGTCATTGTCCCATGGCTCACATGGGAAATAAATAAATGTTAACTTATAACTTCTGAGCTATTAAAAAGTTAAGGTCTTTGAACAAGAACACAGGAACATATTTCTTCTGCTGCGTATGTTAATCAGGTGGACGTCTTTGGCTATTGCAGTGATTTGCGGCATGGCATGAGTGCTGTGTCGTGTCTGGCTAATCAAATATAACATTTAAACAAACAGAATGTTTGAACAATGTTTGTGCATAGAGTACTTTGCTCCTAACAAAAAAATAAAATAAATAAATAAATAAAAAGCTGTTTTAATGGCCTGAATCATTTGCATATTAGAAGCTACAACCATCTTTAATAGTGTTCATCGTCTGTTTGATTACGTCTTTAATTGATTTTTCCGTACATTTCTGCCATATGTACATTAACTGACAGTCACCACTGATAAGCTACCACTAAATATTGTAGAAACTTAATTTGCTGTAAAGTTGCTTTGCAATGATTTGTATCGTGAAAAGCGCTGTACAAATAAACTTGAATTGAAATTGAATCTTTGGCATTATAAATTTTATGCAGTTTATTTTTGGACAGGCTTTATAAAATTAATGAATCAAGTCTACTTATTCATCAGTATGTAAAGCATTTGGTAATGTGTGTGATGCTCACAGTTCTGGTGAAGCCCTTCTCAGTTGGAGATTGGCCAATGGTGATTTTTCTCAGAAACCGATCATTTGTGTCCAGCACTATAAAACATTTTTCAAAAGATTTACATTTCACCCAAATGTGTATACACTGTACAAATGTATAATGTTCAGTAACATCAAAACTAATAGCAATCTAGAAAAATGTTCTAGTATAAAAGATGCACTCAGCTTTCATTCAATTTTTAATTTCAGCTTATTCATCTCTATAGTATAAGAACAATAAAAACAACATTACGCATTCTATCACACCTCGCTGCCAAGTTATGGATTCAGGGTCAATGTCCAGCCTCACGAAGTGCGTGATTTCCTCTTCTGTTAACGTGCTGGGGTCCGTTTTCTTTATACCTAGTTTCTATTAGTACAAGGAACATCAAACATATAAAATTACAGAAAGTAAGACAATGCAAGAGCAAATCTAATGTAAAGCTTAGAGAGGAGGATATTAAATAAAAAAACAACAAAAAAAAAAAGCATTATTCTTACTTCAAGTCTGTTGATCTGAACTGGGGAGAACTTCCTCTGACCTCCAGTGAAGGGTACCAACCGATTAAAGAGAGCCTAGTGCATTGATAGAATGATATTTAGCTGTTGATTTGGACTTTAACTGCAGGATAAGCAATTCTTAAAATGTGATGCAGATAATATAATAATTTACACTGGTGCAGGGACACATTTAAATTGCTCATCTTCTCACCATTAAGCCATCTTAAAGTGCCCCTATTATGCCATTTTTAAGGTTGCTAATATTGTTTTAGGAGTCTCCTAAAACAGGTTTACATGCATGCAAGGTCAAAAAACACGTTAGTTTTCTCAAAAAATAGATTTAATTTGACCTCATTTCTAAATGATTCGTAAACGACTCGTGCAAATCAGTTCAAAGAATCAGTCTCTCTAAACCCCTCCTTTCCGTGAGCCCTCACTGCTGTGATTGGTCAGATGGCGCAGTCCCTTGTGATTGGTCCAGAGCCGTACAGAGATTGGCTCTGGATTGGTTTACCGCGTACAGCGCGTGTTGGAAACAAAACGCCCATTGCCATGACGGAATGACAGCCCTGGAGACTTGTCAATACATAGAAAAGATAGTATCGATTGTACTTTACCAATTCGAGCTGGAGTCTGATGATGAAACGGTTGATGGCGACGTAGAACATGGGCAGACATTATGCAAATGTGTTACTTCATGACGTAGAACCGTAACAGAATAACATTCGAATTCCTGACGACTTGTTTAGGCAATTGCGAGCCGACTCTTTTTTTTGATAGACAATAACTTTATTTATCGTGCACTGTCAGCTTCACAACTTTGCAGATAGTTTGTGTTCACATACAGCTACATGACACACTGCATGCAAGGTAATATTCGAAAAGGCATAAAAGGGGCATTTTAACACTTTCTCATGTTGATCGCCACACATCGTCCACATTTAGGGACACAGACATGCTCAATATCTTAATGTCTTGTATAAAAGCAACATAAGAGCTCTGCTTAGAAAAATATCAACGATAAAGAAACATTGTGTTTGTGTTTGTATTTCATAGTTTGCATTTTGAGTCTGATAACGGACTGAAAAGGGGAACAAAACTTTTAAGGCAACACTCTGAATACTGACTGGAATATGTATTTAAGTAAGGAGAGAAGCTTAGTCCAGTGGAATAATTGATTTGACAACAATTCATTTTGACTTTCCAAAGTCAAATTTTTTTAGCAGTTTTGTGACTCACTCACAGTTGTCATTTGTTCATTTAAAATTCAGAAAAAAATCCACCGAAGTATCATTCAAACCTTTTACAAATAAAATTTCTCGATACAAGACTGCAAAGCATTTAGGTCTTTAATCATCTACTGTACATAATAATGTGAAAAAATTAAGGGAATCTGGAGAAATCTCAGTCTGTACAGAGGAAGAAGGAAACCTCTGTTGAATGTGTGTATCCTTCACGCTCTCAGATTGCACTGCATGGGAAATCATCATGCTACTGTGGTAAATATAGCCACATGGGCTCAAGAGTACTTTGTAAAACCATTGTCACTTAACACAGTACAATGCTGCATGAAGAAATGCAACTGGAATTGTTTATGCAGGGAGAAGCCATTCATGAATTCCATGCAGAGATGCTACTGAGTTCTCTGGGCCAAAGCTCACATCATATCATATGAAAGACAGTGGAAATGTGTGCTGTGGTCATGTGAATCCACGTTTCAACTTGTTTTTGGGAAAAACAGACAAGAGAATTCTCCATGTCTAAGGCAAAAGGGACCACCCAGAATTTTCTCCACAACAGGTGTAAAAGCCAACATGCCAGGTGTCATTCTGCATGTGCAACAACAGCCTGGTTTCGTAGACACAAATTGGAATGTATGGCACGACGTGAAAAGGAGAACAAGATAATTATGAACACGGACTGTTGAGCAGGTGAGGTCTTGTATCAAACAAGAAAAATTCCACTCACAAAACTGCAGCAAATACTATCCTCATTTCAGAAATGATTAAAATTGTACTTAAAAGGAAAGGTCATGCAAGGTAAGGTAAAAATAAAGTTAAGTTAAAGTTAACAGTTGTAAACATACCCCATCACAACTTTTTTTTTTGAGTGTGTTGTAGCCATTAAAATGTTTTTATATTATATTAAAATTTGTTTATATTTACAAAAAAAAGTACAATTTTCCAACATTTATATTGTAAGGGTGTAACTATACACGTATTTGTACCGAAAATTTTCGGTATGGGTCCTTCGTTTCGGTATGCATGTGTACCGAACCATTGTAAACTTCCAGTTTTATATATTGTTACTTTTGATAAGAATCAAAGTCTTATCTTTCAAATTATGTCCTTTTTTCAGGAAATTCAAACAATAAATGCTGTCTTGGCGCTCTTTGATGTGGCGACAGATCGCTGTATAAACGCCTCAGTTCAAACGGCAGCGCGATCATCTCTTCCTCTTTACAACTAGTTTTAACGCGAAATTAAACATGAATGAACATCTCATGCCGCATGTAATCGCTCAATCAGTGTTTCAACCGCGGAAAGATGGCAATAAAACAGCTTGTAAACAAAATGGCACATAGCATTTCATTTACCTCAGGCAGTCATCAGTGTCCACAGCTCGTTAGTGCGCTATAAATGAAGTCTAGAGAAGAGCATTTCGTGAAATTTTAGACTATATACTCATTATTCGTTACCTGTTAGTGATGTCTTAATTATTTAATGTTTAAATAAATCTTAAGAAACGAGTTATGAGAGGCACTGTGTAAACAACAAATAGAATTTTTATAATTTAGAAGTTAATTTAAAAACTGCATTATGTGCAATTTACATGTTTGCATACTTTTTTTTTTAAGTTGAGTGTTGCATGTTATATTTAAAAATAAATAATTAAATTTAAGTTTGGGCTCTATTGTTAACTGTAACCTTATAGTAGGCCTAATGTAAAAGGGCTCACTATAGTTTAGAGCATAAGCCAAGGTAGATTTTTATGCCTAAGAAAATTTGAATTATAACTGAATTTATTTAAAGAAAGAGCAATTTGTTCAGTAAACCACTGTTTAATTAAAAAAAAAAAAATGTATGTTTAGTTTTTCCCCCTGCTGTACCGAGGCCATGTTTGTGTACCGTTACACCCCTAGTATATTGAATATTGGAATGGCATACATCTACATAATTAAGGCTTTCAAGTAAATTCAATTATATTGATTAAATTAAACAAAAATAAATATAAAAAAATTGTGCCTGCTGGCAATATAACAAAGAGTGAAAAATTTAAGGGGGTCTGAATACTTTCCGTACCCACTGTATATTGTTTTTCTATCTTAGAAAAATATTAAATCAAACACACTTACACACTGCAAAAATGGATTTGGAGTTTTTCAACTGTATTTTTATTATTTGTTTTCAAGAAAAAGAGAGAGAGAGAAAAAGAAAGAAAGAAAGTGTGTTTTGTCTTATTGCACTGGGGGAGTTTTATCAGTAAATAGAAATCTATATTTACTGATAAAACTCCCCTCAAATGCTCTAAAGAAAGAAATCAACAATATTACATTGTTGCAGACAAAAGAATTTCTGTCTGCAACAATGAAAAGCTGCAAAAAATAATATTCCTAATGAGTATTTTTGCCTAATTTTCCAGTTAAAACATCTTAAAAACAATAACAAGATCAGTTATTGTTTTGTCTAATTAATTACATTCTAATTAACTGACAGCCTGAACAAAAATTCAACCCTGATCACATCAGAATGCGATATCAGTGAATGAACCAATAAATGAATGAACAGACAATACCTTATCAGACTGGGTGGCTTCATGGAACATACGAGCATCAATTGTAGCAGCTACCAGGTTATTGGCTGCTGTGATGGCATGAATGTCACCAGTCAGATGAAGATTGAACTAAGAAGAGAAGACCATCACTGAACATGTTTTTATATATCCTTATTAATCAAACAAGAATATGATGCCAAAAGAATACCTCTTCCATGGGAATAACTTGAGAGTAGCCACCACCAGCAGCACCACCTACAGATATAAGAGTTAAGGTAGAAACTTAATTTTCAGTAGTTGCTCTCACTGTTATGAAAATTGACCAAAAAAAAAAAAAAAATCGATCACAATTGTACAGAAACTGCTTCCTTTGCCATGTGGTACTATAAAGCAAAAGTTTAGTAAACAAAACTTGATATATCAAACTTGTATACTATTTTTGCACATCGTTTGATCAAACATCACTTTAGAGGTAATCAATCATATATTGTTTGACTGTCTTAGCATTACTTACCTTTGATGCCAAACGTTGGACCTTGGGATGGTTGGCGCACACATGCAAATGCATTAAGTTTGAGCTATTATATGGTTTTAGAATACAATACAATACAATATATATATATATATATATTTGGAGCTTGACAGTGCATGGTCACGGTAAATTATCATCAGATGTCAACACACTCACTGAACCACATTGGCTGTGGTTATCTTTTTTTTTTTTTTTTACTTTTGCATAGCTAAAAAGAAAAACATGTATCTAACCTTGGAACGGGCCGTTGTAGGTTGAGTTGGGTGTAATTTATATTCCACTTCCCAGGTTCTTGGGCTTGAAGGAAATGCTTGGCACTCAGAACTGTGTTCTGAGAAATGAAAAGCAAACACTGAATTGCCTAGGAATTACTGATTTAAAATATTTCAGATTATTAAGAGTAAAATCTTCTAAAAAGAAACTCAATAGTAAATTATATGAGGACAGTTTAATAATGAATAGTTCAGATTTCATGGATAACCCCTTCCAGTAATTGAACATACTGCTTTTGCTTTGCCAGCCCAATTTTTGGACCACTAAATATCTGCCAATAATTATATACACTGTGTTCCAAATTATTATTCAAGTGACATATCAATAGGATTTCGGTACAATAAAGAGTCAAATTTTTGTTTGTGTTGTTTTTCACATCTTTTTAGATAACTGGTATCAATCTCAGACAGGTTTGTTCAATAGTTTGCCAGGTTTTCTTAGGTAAATGGAAACCCTACTTAAAGAGGTTGTTCCACATTATTAAGCAAGTTACAGTTCTCATGCGATATGGTGAGGAAGAAAGATCTTTCTGAAGATGAAAAGTATGAAACGATGCAATGTCTTGCAAAAGGCATCAAAACAAATAATATTTTGCAAAAAGCAAATAGAGATTATTGAACTATCAACAGATTTGTGAGTGACTTAGAGCACAGAAGATCTTGGTCAGATAAAGATTTATTAAGGAAAGTTTCTGTCAAACAAATGAATTGTATTGTAATGACAGCTGTATAAAAGCCACTGCTGAGCAGCAAACAGGTGTTTGAAGCTACTGGAGTCTCAAGATCCTCTCCATGCAGACTGGCAGTTGTGTGTAAAGCTGCGTTTCAGTCACTGCTAACCAAACCTCACAAAGAGAAACCTGCACAGTGGCTGTAGAAACACATTTTCAAACTGTTTAGCACCATGGTATTTATGCAGCATGGGATAGTGTGTTGTCCTGCATGAAAATCCTTTTATTTCCGAGAGCACTATTCTTCATTTTATACCACAGCAGAAAATGGTCAGTTATGAACTCCACATATCTTGCAGAAGTCATTTTGACACCCTAAAATGACCTTACAACTCACTTCCCAATATTCCAACCCAAATCATCACTCACCGCCTCCTTGCTGATGTAGCAGTCTCATTGGAATAGGATGGCCATTCATCAACTATTGGTCCAGATAAATGGATTTCTGATAGTTGATGAATGGCCATCCTATTCCAATGAGACTGCTACATCAGCAAGGAGGCGGTGAGTGATGATTTGGGTTGGAATATTGGGAAGTGAGTGTAAGGTCATTTTAGGGTGTCAAAATGACTTCTGCAAGATATGTGGAGTTCATAACTGACCATTTTCTGCTGTGGTATAAAATGAAGAATAGTGCTCTCGGAAATAAAAGGATTTTCATGCAGGACAACACACTATCCCATGCTGCATAAATACCATGGTGCTAAACCAAGTCTTCATGTGTTTCTACAGCCACTGTGCAGGTTTCTCTTTGTGAGGTTTCGTTAGCAGTGACTGAAACGCAGCTTTACACACAACTGTCAGTCTGTATGGAGAGGATCTTGAGACTCCAGTAGCTTCAAACACCTATTTGATGCTCAGCAGTGGCTTTTATACAGCTGGCATGACAGAAACTTTCTATAATAAATCTTTATCTGACCAAGATCTTCTGTGCTCTCACTCACAAATCTTTTGACAGTTCAATAATTTCTATCTGCGTTTTGCAAAATATTGTTTGTTTTGATGCCTTTTGCAAGACATTGCATTGTTTCATACTTTTCATCTTCAGAAAGATCTTTCTTCCTCACCATATCGCATGAGAACTGTGACTTGCTTAATAATGTGGAACAACCTCTTTAAGTAGGGTTTCCATTTACCTAAGAAGACCTGGCAAACTATTGAACAAACCTGTCTGAGATTGATACCAGTTACCTGAAATGATGTGAAAATCAAAACAGACAAAAATCTGACTGTTTATTGTGCCGAAATCCTATTGATGTCACTTGCATAATAATTTGGAACATTGTATATACAGTACATAGTAGTGCTGGGCGGTATACCGGTTCATACCGAATACCGGTGTTTATTTTTGTTATGATATGAATTTTTAAAATACCTCAATCAGGCCCGGCGTCAAGGGGGGG
>NW_015656015.1:17565-19562 GCF_001515625.1 Sinocyclocheilus rhinocerous | reverse complement strand
CATAGCCGCTCTTTAGTGTTAGATGCATGTTGATTTTATCAGACGATGCTGTGATTATAAATGAGAGTGACTCCTGGTTAACATGTATTAAAAGGGGTCGTGTTTAGTCACTATTTAGTGTGGTATTTTTTGACAATATTTACTCATCATGACAGTAAAATAGGGCATTCTAAGTCAATATACTGCAGTATTTCCTCTCTCAATCAGTAGAAAATATGGTTAACACCTGGTCATGCATGGAAAAAAAATACCGTCATGTACCGTGAAACCGGTCTAATTTTGAAAAATACCGTGATATAAATTTTTGCTCATACCGCCCAGCACTAGTACATAGCTTAAATTAGTATACTCCCTCTGAAACCTATATATTTAGGGTTTTAAATTGATAAATTTTTACTAAACAGCAATATATTATTTATCTAAAGCCATAAAATGTTTAAGAGGCTTACGCCATGTTACAAAAATGAGTGCACCCTCCTGACAGTTACAGAAAAAAAAATGTTGGTTGTGTTGTTTCCTGGTGTTAATTAGGGGCAACTGATTAGCAGATGAGTCTGTCAAACCATCAGACTTACAAAAGCTGTAAATGGTTGACACAAAAGTGTAACACTAAATCACTCTCAGAATTAATGCTGGAAATCATGGAACTCACATTAGGCAGTGTTGAAGAATCTATTGGTGGAGTTTATTAACTCCAAACACAGCAAAACAAAGCCAAAGTGCAGGGCAGGTTGTGTGGTCAAAATTCAGCCAGAAGGTCAAACACAATGAAATAATCCAAACAGCAGACAGGGCAAAACAGCGATCCAAGAAATGCAATCCAAAAACAAGCAGAAAAGTCATACACAAGAAACAATGGTCAGACAATGAAAATACTTGTAATACCAGTAAACTGGCAATACTTTGCAATGAACAATACAAACAACATGGCTTATAAGGAGGACTGACAGGAAGAGAAGCACGAATGAATGGCCTGAGCATTAGTTACATAATCCCCCCTTCCTAAAAACACCTCTCGATGTTGTCTGTGCCTGTCCCCTTGGTCTTGGTGCAGGGTGATTTAGGTGTGCTCAGTGGAATTCCTGGAACAATGAAGGGTCTAGAATGTCCTGGACAGCCACCCATGATCTTCCGGGCCATATCATTCCCAGTCTATCTGGTATTGCAGCTGTCTCCTAGAGACTATTATTTCTCTCACCAGATAGGCTGAAGCTCAATCGATCTCCAATAGTGGTGGAGGTTCGGTTTCTGTGATTGTGGGGCCAGATACAGGGTGGACCAGTTTTAAAAGGGATACATAAAAGGAAGGAGAGTTGTGATTCCTGCTGGGTAGCCACAACGATTGATCCTGAGTCGACAGCCAAACCCTCCTCTGGCTGGGTTGGTAGTTGGGGTGGGGACACAGCCTGTTGTTGGCTTGAATCCTCTGGGTTCTGATAGCCCATTGAAGCCTGACATGAACACTGTCCCTCACCCATTCACTCCTCCCAATCCAGTCATCCACCACTGGTACCAGACCAAAGAACACACTGGAAGTGGGTAAGGCCTGTGGAGGTGTGGGTGAGAGAATGTTGTGCATACTTAGCCCATGGGAAGAAGTCACTCTATCCCTGTTGCTCTGTGCTACAGTATGACCTCGGGTATCATCCCAATTCTTGGTTCAACCTTTCAACCTGCCAGTTAGCCTGAGAGTGATAACCAAATTTTAGACTGACACTGATGCCCAGATTTGAGAAAATATGAAGTTTGGTTCCAAAACGCGATAAACGCCATTTTTTTAAAAATTGAGTTTCCGCCAAAATCAGTATTGTATATGGTCGGTTTTGAAAAGTCCATTTTTAATTTTACGCAAAATGCGATATCCGCCGAGTTATTCTGTCATGTTTTCTCCCTTTCTTTCCAAACCGCGACAAACGCCAGTCTCCCTTCTCTGCAGAATGCGATATATCCGCTCAACCAATCACAGTGCACCATTCCACGCACTCTAGACAGTAATG
>NW_015656015.1:10324-15871 GCF_001515625.1 Sinocyclocheilus rhinocerous | reverse complement strand
TAGTAAATCTCCATCACGTGCTTTCAGATGGATACACAGAGCCGTAGATCACTGACTATGCAATATCGCGTTCATAATCGAATGCGACTCATTTATTATGAACGCGATATTGCAGCTTGTCAGTGTAAGTGTTTTTATTAATGCCATTTATGTTTTTGGTAATACAGCGTATAGCACTAGTCAACTAATGAATGTAACATGGCAAAGGTGAATGCACTTTTGGAAGTTGAATATAAGGGAAATGTCATTTTGTTCATGATAATTTTCTTTTATTGCTGTAATTAATTTATAGCATTAACAAGATGACCCGTTGAATTCATTTTGGAAGCGATGACTGATTTAATGTATTTTTTTAGTCCAGTGCCTGTATATAAGATTAGTATTGACCAAGTTCAGAGGCTGTCATATGTGGATTAACCATGTTGTGTATTTTCAACAGTTTCAATAAGAAAAATAACTTTTATATTAATTCAATGGATTTATTGCATTTTGAAAAAAAAAAAAAAAAAACCTTGTCATGGATTTATTGCATTTTGGGGAAAAAAATAAATAAATTTTTATAATACATCTTTGAAAATCTAAATCTGGATTTGAATTTTCTATGTTATTATAACCTAAAGATGCTATGTGAAAGTTTGAAACAGAAAATAGTGGTTTCCATCTTGCCACTTTCTTGGTAAAGGTAAAGGGTTGCTGAGAGGGTCTTGCATAGTGGGGTTGCATAGGAGTGAATTTTACCCAGACTGCTTCGGGAGAGGACTACCCTGATACCACAATCTGAGGTGTCTACCTCTACAATGGTTTCAGTTCCTGTTGGAGGCTTTCAGTTGTCTGCCTCACTGCTGCGAAGTTTGCAATTGTAGCTCTGTGTAGCTTTGTTTTGAATCTTTATCTTACTGTCATTCATTGTCATTTAAACTGCTAAATAAAACTTATTTAATCACCATATATCTGATATAATCTATATTAGTATTAATCTACAGTATATTAAACCCACTCAGTGACACACCCACTAAGAAACCTGTTGAAAGTGCCCTAGTTATTGGCAATTCTATTGTATGGAATGTGAAAATAGAGATGCCAGCCACCATAGTCCAATGTTTACCAGGAGCCAGAGTGCCTGGCATCTTGG
This sequence comes from Sinocyclocheilus rhinocerous, assembly GCF_001515625.1. Taxonomy (NCBI): domain Eukaryota; kingdom Metazoa; phylum Chordata; class Actinopteri; order Cypriniformes; family Cyprinidae; genus Sinocyclocheilus; species Sinocyclocheilus rhinocerous. The sequence continues at coordinate 14,739 of NW_015656015.1, read as the reverse complement.
CAAATTTAAAAGTGTTGGCTAATGCTAAACGTAAATACTCTAAGATTGCTATTTTCAAGTAAATTGGCACTTGACTAACTGGGCCCAGGTCAGGAAGCAGACAGACTGGTAAACCGACCGTCTGCTAGCTGCCTCGTGTCACAGAAGTCAGATAAATCCCAACACATAGAGACACTTTTACTATTTTTCAGATATTACACTATAGAGACTACGACTGTTTTCCAAACTAGCACATTCTTGAACCAATTTAAGGGTAAAATTGTATTGTTTTAATGTTCAACAAATAAAAATAATAAAATAAATAAAGCTCTGCCTGATGAATATTGGATCCCCTTCTACAAAAGCACATTTTGTGAATGATATGATCACAGATGATAACCTAGATGTTTGTTCTGTTTGACAGAAACTTGGCTAAAACCAGATGGTTACTTTAAATTAGTCTACCCCCAAGGTTACTATTATAAACATGTGCCACAACCAAAAGGCAATAAGTCTGGTTTCAAGTATAACTCTTTTGAAGTGATTTTTATTATTATTATTATTGTTATCTAGTGTAACAAGTGTAAATTATAAATCCCTTTTGACATTTGTACTGGCTACTGTATACAGGCACCATACAGATTTGATCAAATAATTTTCTAAAATACTGGCTGCAGATAAAGTCTTAATTGTTGGTTATTTCAATATCCATGTAGATAATGAAAGATATGCATTGGGTTTAGCATTTAGAGACATTCTAAACTCAACTGGATATAGACAACATCTGTCAGGACCCACTCATCGTCGTAATCATACTTTAGACTTAACATTGTCACATGCAGTTCATGTTTACGGCATTAAAATACTACAACAGAGCGATGACATCTCAGATCATTATCTAGTCTTGAGTATACTCCATTTAGCCAAATGTACAAAATCAACTTGTTACAAAAGTATAACTACTGTATAACTACTACTTCTACCACTAAAGATTGCTTTGTAAATAAACTTCCTGATTTGTCTCAACTCCTCAGAATATCCAAAATAATCCAACCAGCAGACTGGGCAAAAAGTGATTCAAGAAACGTGATCCAAAACAGGCAAAGAAGTCATACACAAGAAGCGACAGTCAGACAATGAATATGCTCGAACTTGTACACTCAATGCCAAGAAAGCTTGGAGCACTACTTAAAAGCAATTGAGGACATACTAAACACTAGAATCTTAGAAAGTTTGTTGAATGGTGTATATTCATTTTTGAAACCCATGGTGCTATTAAGTATTTAAGTATCTTAATTTTGATTTTGTCATCTTTCCATGCATTTTAATGGTTATTTAGACGTAGAAATATGTCTATGTTTAGAAGTTGTGTATTGTATGCTTGTACTGTATTAATACAACAAAAAATTCTTTTCACAATAAATGCATGTCATAATCTTTTTATCAAGGCTTTTCCACACATTTCTTTCATTTCTAATGCTGATGTTGAGAAACATTTTGGGGTAAGTCACTTTCCTCTGGCCTTCATCAGAATTTAGTTTACTAAATATAAATAAATGTGCTGGCTAAAACATGCTAGATAAAGAGTAAAATTGAAATTTTTTTAATTTTATCAAGAATAAAAAGTAGACATTACAATAAAAAAGAAAAAAAATGCTATAACAGGCGTCATTTCCAATAGAAACAGGAATAATGTACCTGCATGAGCATGGCTACAGTCATTGGACCGACTCCTCCAGGTACAGGTGTAATAAATGCAGCCTTATCTTTGGCAGAGTCATAGTGAACGTCTCCAACAAGTCTCTTCCCATTTGGCCTGCTGCTGTCTGAAATAAAATGTAAGAGATTGAATGACTATGTAAGTTCACCTGAGTTACTAGTGCACATTTCAGACAATCCTTCCAAGTCTGACATCTCTGTGACTTGTATTACTTTATGTCTTTATTGAACACATTCCATTAAACATCTATTTGAAAGGTTTCAAATATGAAAAACATCCTGGAAAAACAAAGAATGTGCAGGACCTAGAGGATTTCTCTAAAGAACAGTGAACAGATTAACAGCTCAGGACAAACAAGGGACACATGAACAACTCAAACTCATCACAAAATGATAAAACAGTTGTGGATCATCCAGACAGGAAATTGAGAAAAACATTGTGAATGTTTAATGAGATGTGTTCAATAAAGACATGACATGCCAAGGCACGGCAAGTTTACTTACACAGCACATTTCATACACCGTGGTAATTTAAAGTGCTTGACAGAAATGTTATTTAACAAGTAAACAGGTTAACAGTTTAGTTCAGGGACCAATTCTCACTATTAACTAGTTGCTTATTAGCATGTATATTACTAGCATATTGGCTGTTTATTAGTACTTCGAACTAGTACTTATTACTACGGTCACACTTTATTTTGAGGTCCAATTCTCACTTAATTAACTATTAACTATAAATTTAGCCTCAAACTCCTAATTACTGCTTAGTAAGGTAGTTGTTAAGTTTAGGTATTAGGTAGGATTAGGAATATAGAATATGGTGATGCAGTATATGTGCTTTATAAGTACTAATATTTTTTTTTTTTTTTAATTCAAGTGGAAATCAGTTTACTAAATAATGTAAACTTGATTGACCGCTTCACTTCCACTTTTAAGTGCTTTTGTTACAACCTACCTGTGATTGTGTTTATACCACAGTCAATGACCACGGCACCATCCTTCAGCCACTCTCCGCGAACCATCTCTGGTTTACCAATCCCAGTCACCAATATGTCTGCCTTTCCCACCTACAACTCAAACAATTAAAGTACAGACCACAACAATTTGTTTTGTAGCACTTATTAGCCACTGAGTAGCAAGCAATAGTAGCACCATCTCACCAAGTTTCATGTCTCTAAGCCTTACGGTTTAGGCTTTGTAATTTTTTGTAGATAAAAATAATAAAAAATAATAGTCACAAACAACAATTATATGACAATTAATGTTATTTCATAATTTTGATATTTAGCATTCTAAAATGTGGACAGTGTGTTTACATATTGAAACCTGCCCATATAATCACTGGATCTGCAATTTTTCTATTAGCTAATATAACTTTTTCCTTTCAAGTTTACATATTTTGCTGAAAATTTGTGGAAATAATGCTTGAAAACTCTGTACCTCAGAGACCAAGTCTGCAGTCTTTGAATGACAGGTCGTTACAGTTGCATGATTCCAAAGGAGAAGGTCATGCATTGGTGCACCAACAATCTTACTGCGGCCAATTACCACAGCCCTTTTTCCTGCCAGTGACACACCTAAACACAAGACATTGAGGAAACGCAAATCATGAATAATCACCATCTGAAATATATAATGTGAATACCTGTTATAATTCACTTAAGGTAGACCAATGGTTCAACCAAAAATGAAAAATCTGTCATTTGAAAACACCAGACACATGTAATTTTCAGTGGTGGACAGTAACGGAGTAGTTTTACTTCGTTACAGTACTTAAGTCAATTTTTCAAGTATCTGTACTTTACTGGAGTAGTTTTATTTTGAGTAACTTTTACTTTACTACATTCCAAAGCATAAGATCGTACTTTTTACTTCACTACATTTCATAAAACATATCGTTACTCCTTATAATATATCATGTGCCGTTTTTTAACAGTCCATGGCTCTGACACGCAGAAGCGGTGTCTGATTCAAGAACGAACTGATTCTTTTCAAGGACCCTTTTAAATCGGTTCGCAAATCGCACCAAACGATTCATTCACGAATTAGAATGAACCGATTGCAGCTGTTCTCGAGTCGAAAAACTCACTGATTCAAATGAACCGTTTAGTGCGAGTCTCCAGTGAACTGAATTCACAAGTAAGAACCACGCGCGCGTGTGAGCGCGCGCGCGTTAAGTTACTAATGTCGAATTTTAGGATTAATTATTGTAACTGAAAATCATATTTAGGTCAAAACTGTCAGTTGTTTGTGAACTAAATCTGTTGTAAAGTGTGATCTATTTAAGCCCACTGAAATGCTTGAATGCAGACACATCAACATCAGTGTCTCTGTTTTAGGCAAAAAAACGAAACATTAAAATACCAGACTAAATAAAATAAATCATGCACGTTCATATTCCCCGCTGCCGTAACGTTAACGGTTTTATTAAAATGCTACGCATTTAGCCCTATGTGACATGTTTTTATATTGTTTATCAACAGTATACATTTTTATATTGTTTGGATTAACTAGCCGAGCAGACAGATATGAATGTTTATTCATAACCATACTGAAAATAAGTAAATATTGTTAGCTGATGCTAACTGTTTAGCTAACAAGCTTGCTTGTTAGCTAAACAGTTAGCATCAGCTAACAATATTTACTTATTTTCAGTATGGTTATGATGAATAAACATCCATAGTCTACTCGGCTAGTTAATCCAAACAATATAAAAA
>NW_015656015.1:0-10144 GCF_001515625.1 Sinocyclocheilus rhinocerous | reverse complement strand
CTATCAGTACTTTTTTACTTAAGTACATAAAAAATGGAGTACTTTTGTACTTTCACTCGAGTAAAATTGAAAAAGGAGTACTTTTACTTTTACTGGAGTAATATTTTATTATATGTATCTGTACTTTTACTCAAGTACTTGATTTGTGTACTTCGTCCACCACTGGTCATTTTGGAAAATAAAATAGATGTCTGAACAATGTCTGGACAAAAACAGCTGAAACAATAAAAGTCAATAGGGTGTAATGGTTTCAATCTACGAAAAGACTCGGAAAGATCTACGTAAAAATTACTCCATACAACTCCAATCCAAGTCTTCTAAAGCAATACAATCACTTTGTAGAAACAGAGTAACATTTAAAAGATTATTCACTCCAATTAATTTAAATCATTGACCACCTAATATGCAAAGCCAATACAATAACAAAGCAAAGTATTATCCAACTAGGTTTTGCATGGCATGTGACAAAGTCGTAATGGCAAATTTTTGATGTTACTGTCTGGTTGTCCCATTTGATTTGCACTTTGTATACATGAGTTGATCATTCAAAGTGATAGCATCGCTTCATGCCCTTTTGGAGCTTGAAACTGTTAGACTCCATTTACTTTCACTGGACAAAAACAGTTGTATATCCTTGTACAGTCCTTTTGGGTTCTGCAAAAGAAAGAAAATCATACAAGTTTGGAATGATAATGATATGTTGCACGTAGGCATGGGCCGGTATGAGATTCTGACGGTATGATAACCTTAGATAAAAATATCACGGTTTCACGGTATTGCGATTACAGCTCTAAAATATGTTATTTTTAAATGTCTGGGTAAAAAAAAATAAATAAAAATACATGCATAAACCTGCAGCTCAAGGTTTTTGGAGACATGCTCGCTTTCTACACATTCATATTTCAGGTACGAGGATGTGTGCACATACACACATAAGGAAAGAGAGAGCGCGAGTGTCACACACACACGCGCGCGGTCTCTCCGTACAACACTCAAACAGTGGCAAAGGTTTTTTTTATTTTTTTTTAAATGCGTGATTTTGAACAGACGTAAACAATGGCTGGAGACTTAAAAGTATAGACGTGATACCAGCTAAATTTAATTATTGTACTAAATCGCAGAAAAGTAGGCTACAGTACGTACTTTAGACTGCTAAAGTTACTTTTAAAAGTAATGCATTACAATATTGCGTTACTCCATAAAAAAGTAACTAATTACGTTACTTAGTTACATTTATGGAAAGTAATGCGTTACTTTTATTTAGTATTTAGTAAGATTACGTAACTCGCGTTACTTGTAATGCTTTACCACCAACACTGCTTGTGTGTGTGGGAAGTTATACCGTTTTCACTCAATATGTGTCATCAACTGATGTCAGTTCGGTCACAGTTTAGTTTGGGTTCCCCCAATATGATTTTGAATTCCTAAAATATGAAAGACCACATTCCAAAGGATTATAATTCGCAAGGAGGTTTGGTGTGTCTCCCAGCACAGTCTCAAGAGCATGGAGGAGATATCGAGAGATGGCCGTTACACAAGGAGAGCTGGAAAAGGCCGCAGAAAGGCAACAACCTAGCAGCAAGCTGGTATCTGATCCTTTGTGCAAGGAGGAACAGGAGGAGCACTACCAGATCCCTCCAAAATGACCTGCAGCAGGCTACTGGTGTGCATGTTGCTGATCAAACTGTCAGAAACCGATTCCATGAGGGTGGCATTAGAGCCCAACGTCCTGTAGTGGGACCTGTGCTCACATTGTGCAACTGAATTGACATTTGCCAGAGAACGCCAGAATTGGCAAGTCCACCATTGGTACCCCACTCTCTTCATGGATGAGAACAGGTTCACACTGGAGATGGAGAAATCCTCGAAGCCATTGTCAGACCTTACGCTGGTGCAGTGGATCCCTGGGTTCCTCATGGTGCATGACAATGCCCAGACTCATGTGGCCATCGTGTGTAGGCAGTTGGATGATGAAGGCATTGATGCCACTGACTGGCCCTCATGTTCCCCAGACCCCAATTGAGAACCTCTGGGAGGTTATGTATCGAAGCATCTGAAGCTGCCAAGTAGCACCACAGACTGTCAAGGAGCTTAATGATGCCCTGATCCAGGTCTGTCAGGAGATCCCCCAAGAAACCAACTGCCATCTCATCAGGACCATGTCTAGATGTTGCTGGGAGTACATACAGGCATGGGGGGGCCAGACACACTACTGATATTTTTGCTTTGATTTTCCGTGCGATTTTGAATCCAGCCCTCAATGGGTTGAGGGTATAAAGAAAAAAAGATTTTCATCCTGAATATTCCGCTCATCAATGTGTGATTTATGTGTTCCCTTAATTATTTTGAGCAGTATATACATGTAGGCATGCTCCTGATGATATGGCGAATGGTGTCCTGGGGGATCTCCTCCCAGACCCAGACCGGGACATCACTGAGCTCTTGGACAGTCTGTGGTGGATGCTCCGATACATAAAATCCCAGAGATTCTCACATGGATTCAGGTCTGAGGAATGCGAGGCCCAGTCAATGGCACCAATGCCTTCATCATTTTGAAACTGCCTACACACTTCAGCCACAAGGCTGGGCATTATTATACACTAAGAGGAACCCAGGGCCCACTGCACCAGCGTAAAGTCTGACAATGGCTCTGAGGATTTCATCCAACAGCAGTGAGGGTACTGTTGACTAACAAATTTTTTACACGGCACCCCTGCTCTCGACAGACGGCACCCCGGTTGGGAAACACTGGACTAACACGTGGAGGTCTGTGTGACCTTCCAAGGATATTCCTCCCCAGACCATCAGTGACCCACAACCAAACCAAAAATTTTATCTAATTAATCACACCCTTTTTCTGTGATTAATCGTGATTAAATCGCACACTTCATGAAATTAAGCATAGACCATTTATCTTGTTTCAAATGTTTATTTTGTCATCATTTGCTATATCCAGCAAAGCAAACCAAAAGATTGAAGGGTGATTCTCAAAAATCTGTATTTTCTGCAAGCTCACTTCGTAGTTCACTGACAAGCTACACAAAATCACGTTCAAAATTGACAATGAATCGCCTGTGATTTTAAACGCGACTATGTTTAGCTTATCAGTGAACTACGGCTCTGTGTAGTAAATGCCGATTTACTGACGAGATGCGCATGAAAATTGCATTCGATTTTTTGCACAGCCCTATAAGGAGCCCATATAAGCACATATGAAAGAAAAAAATGCTAAAAAAATCAGAATTGTATAGTATGTGTACAGTGCAACAGCAAAGAGCTTTTTTACATTTTAGAGAAGTCAAGTTGCGATACCGATTGGACCACATGGAGATGCCAAACACTCCTAAACCAACCGTCTGCTGACTGCATATATCTACTACAGTACACGGATCCATTCAGAATAACTAAACACAGCAACATACAAATGACAAATTAAAACATTATCATGAATGTGTGTAGAAACAACGTGAATGCACGGAAATGTCTGTGCCTGTGCATAAATACAATGTGCGATCAGTGCGTCAAGAGCACTCATACACGCATTAATATAACATAACAGACTCACGCGTGCTTACTGTACGACTCCTGTACGCCACCGCAATGGTTTCCTTTATATTAGGGCTGTTTTGGACGGATTGTTTGAATGCATTTGCTTACTGGATCATTGGACTGAAAAGTCCAATGATTTCCCGGAGTTTAGCGGCTTAAAATGATCTGATCGCAAACAGAGAAGCAAAATTGGGTTAAAGGGTTAGAATAGAAATTGTGCTTCAGTAATTTTGCTTTAATTGCGTTAAATTATTTTGACGCATTAAGGATATATACAGTATATATATATATATATATATATATATATATATACACACACACACACACTGCTCAAAATATACATACACACAAAAACATTGGTTCTTCAGCGGTTCTTTGGGGAGCTATATAGCACCACTCCCATACAAAGAACCCATTAAGCCCCTGTATAGTTATTTAAAGGTTCTCTAACTCTCTTAGTTTAGTTGGGGAAAAGATTTAAAAAACAACATTAAAATACAGTGTATTTCCTGAAGATGCCCCCAAGGCCCCCCATAATGAAATATTCCATGGCCGTACGAGACATTTTTACCTCAGAAAAGCATAAAAGTGATTCAAAACAGCATTTGCCATTGTAGTAAATTCCCATGCTTAGCAAACATATGAGAGTAGAGTAACATATCTAAAATCTAATGAGGAGAATGGGGTTCTCTTATGGTTCAACATAGCACTATTTGACAAAGGTGCTGTATAGCACTTTAAGTGGTTCCCCTGATTACTTATTTGTCTGTCACAATGTAAATATTTCTTATCACCACTTGGGTGCCTTTCTCAGCAAAAGTTAAATAAATTATTCAGCATACATAATAAATTTGATTATTTTTTTTCAATTGACAGCCCTACCCTGTCTGAAGTCTGAGGTGTTTGTCTCACCTGTTTGTTTGATAAGCTCCATACATCCATTAGGAGTACATGGGATAAAACAGTCTCCAAGATCACCACGTGCCAGCTTCCCTGCATTTATACTTGTCAAACTGAAGCAAACAAAGAAACAGACTTTAAAACATTTTCTTTAATAATTTAAACAGGTTTCATTATTGCATGGAGCAGAAATCAATTTGTTGAAAGTCTGTTAAATCAGAATAACATTTAAAGGTGCACTAAGCGATTTCTGAAAATCGCTTTTGACCACAGTGTCAGACCGAGTCCCAAAACACACTCCCAGAAAATCGGCAGTAAGGGGCGTGTCTAGTAATGATAGGGAGAAGAGAGTGCTCAATGATTGCACAGGTCGGATATTAGCAGATCGACTATAGATACAGTAGCAAGAGATGGCAGATTAAAAAAAAGAGGAACATTTCGGAAGAACAAAACATTAAAAAGAAGGGTTACGATCAGGCAAGGGGTACTGTAGGACCTGCGTTAATATTGGAGCAGCTTTTCAGCGATGGAGAGAACTCAAGGAGCGGAAGGGAATCGGATGCCAAGGTTGCTTTGTTTCTTCTTGAAACCTAGTTACGTTGATTTTGCTTTTTCACACAACTTTTCTGTGTTGGCTTTTGCTTGAATATGCTGCGGCCGGCAGGCGCAGTAGATTCCAACAATGTCGGTGCCAGGGTTGTGAACGTACGTGTGGGGCGCAATTATCAAAAATAGGGGCAAGGTCCTGTTGGGGTATGGGCGTGTTTGTATTGGTGCTTTGAAATATCAACATCGTTTGGCAAAAATCGCTTAGTGCACCTTTAATGGCATGTTGTTTAAGAGTGAATAATTTTTTCTGTACCCATCCATATCTTTCTCTGGAGCCACAGTGTTGATAATCCTTTCTGTATTAATAGTGTTGATGGAGTCAAGGGGCAGCTGGACTATGAGCCCATGAACTTTGGAGTCCTCATTGACTTCCATTACACTGCGCATAACCTTCAGAATGTGTAACAGTTAATTATAAATAGCAAAATCTGAAACAGCTGTTAATAACAATCATAAAATACGGATTTACAGAACAGTTAATCACTCCTTCAGGTGAAACTGTCCTACCTCATTTTCAGTTGCAGTCCGTGGAAGCTTCACATGTACTGCATTGATCCCGATCTAAAAATCAAGACAGTAAGTCTCATTAAAGGGGTCATAAGCTGCATTTTATTATTATTTTGTAACGTTCCTTGACGACAAATTACACTTATGTTGGTAAGATTTTCACATTAAAAGCAATTTTTGTAAATTTTAATGTAAATAACTGGGTAATTTATGTATGAGTTAAATACAAGTATGATGCGCTCAGCAAGTGATTCACAGCTCCAGTGATTATAAGGGGAGGGTTCTACATATGTTTTACTTTCTGTATATAATTTGATCATTTTAGAATTCAGTATAAAATGTATCTGCATATGATTATTTATATACACACAGTGATTTTGAGACAATTTTGAGACTGAATATCTGACATAAATACTTTTCTCCAATTCTCACTATTAACTATTTGCTTATTAGCATGCCTATTATTTACATATTGGCTGTTTATTAGTACTTATAAATCACATTCTCCATGACCATATTCTACATGCCTAATCCTACCCAATACCTAAACTTAACAACTACCTAACTAACTATTAATAAGCAGCAAATTAGGAGTTTATTGAGGCAAAAGTTAAAAGACTTTGGAATGTATGAAATGTTCTTCCACAACATCTCAGCAAGAAATACATCTATTTTTATTCCAAATGATCCTGTTGTTGTCCTCTCCGACCACTAGCATGTACCAGTGGGTAGACCGCACCATCGGTGTGTAGATTGTGGCAGTTTGGTTTCAATAAAAGCTGTTTTTAGTTCTTACAGTATGTTTTTATAACACAATGACAGATGAGCAGCTAATCATCTTCCTCTGAGTCACAACGGCGATTGCGGAAGAGAAAACAGACAGCGCTGAAAGCAGCTAATGCTAATCAGATCACATAATTCAGTGGAAAATGAATAGAAATAATGATTTTGTCTAAAGAAATATGAAGTAAACATGTAAATATATCAATATTTCTCCAAGTATGCACACTTTTGGACTTTAAGCCCTAATGGACGCTGTTCAGTGAAGCCATGTGAACAAATAAACCACAGCAGATGTGACTGAATATGAATGGGTGTTGTTATTCTATTCAAAATATCACAAATTACTAGTGGTCGACCGATATGTGTTTTTTTACAGCCGATGCCGATATCTTGGAAAGCAGGGTGGCCGATCGCCGAAATAAAAACGATATAAATTGTATTTATTTTAATTAATATTCAAGAAGTTTGAAATCATTTGGATTAAAAAATAAATGTGTAAAATAAACATACTTATACTTTAGATGACAAAGTATTTTACACAAATGAATACATATTTAATAAAAATATAATTAAAAAGGAAGTATAACCAACAGTATTCAACTCAGTATTCTGGGAAGTTTGTGTGCATTGGGAATCATATTTTTTCAAATAAAGCAAATAAAGGTAACACTCAGTTTACATGCAGCACACAGTGAAAATTACATGAATATGACAGTGGGCATAAAGTTTGTCGATCGCGCGTCTCCAGTCAAGCACAACTCTCCTCCTGTCCGCATTCAATTCACACAGACCGACCGTCATGCAGAGAACACGCGATCATGCAGGATACACATGCACACTTCACACGATCTCACAACAGGATTCGACTAAGTTTGCAAGGTTTGTGAAATTAAATGTTCATTAATAGACATTCAAAGATTTGTTCAAATGATTTAAATGCGTATTTGCTGAATGCTGACGGCAAACGAGAACGTATTATAATGTTTGCCTTTCTATTACTAATTATATAATACTTTGTATACATTTTAATTATTTTGTCTAACCCTTCTATCAGATTATTAGACAGACTTCTATCCGTATTAGACAGAACTGTTAACGACGACAGCGAACAAGAGGGATAATGTGAGCACCGTTTGTTCAGACGCTGCCGTTCTTCTCAGCGCCGTCAAAATAAAAGTCTGTCTTGCCGTCAAAATAAAAGTCCTGCCTCGAACGCATCGGCCAAACAGAAAAACTTATCGGCCGATGCCGATATATGAAAAATGTCAAATTTATCGTCAACTTTTTAAATAAAATTTAATGTCAACTTATCGCCAAGGCCGATATATCGGTCGACCCCTACAAATTACCAAATTAGACTGAACAAAATTATAAACGCAACACTTTTGTTTTTGCCCCCATTTTTCATGAGCTGAACTCAAAGATCTAAGACTTTTTCTATGTACACAAAAGGCCTATTTCTCTCAAATATTGTTCACAAATCTGTCTAAATCTGTGTTAGTGAGCACTTCTCCTTTGCCGAGATAATCCATCCACCTCACAGGTGTGGCATATCAAGAAGCTGATTAGACAGCATGATTATTGCACAGGTCTGCCTTAGGCTGGCCACAATAAAAGACCACTCTAAAATGTGCAGTTTTATCACACAGCACAATGCCACAGATGTCGCAAGTTTTGAAGGAGCGTGCAATTGGCATGCTGACTGCAAGAATGTCCACCAGAGCTGTTGCCCGTAAATTGAATGTTCATTTCTCTACCATAAGCCATCTCCAAAGGCGTTTCAGAGAATTTGGCAGTACATCCAACCGGCCTCACAACCGCAGACCACGTGTAACCACACCAGCCCAGGACCTCCACAACCAGCATCTTCACCTCCAAGATCGTCTGAGACCAGCAACCCGGACAGCTGCTGCAACAATCGGTTTGCATAACCAAAGAATTTCTGCACAAACTGTCAGAAACCGTCTCAGGGAAGCTCATCTGCATGCTCGTCGTCCTCATCGGGGTCTCGACCTTAAAACTGCACATTTTAGAGTGGTCTTTTATTGTGGCCAGCCTAAGGCACGCCTGTGCAATAATCATGCCGTCTAATCAGCATCTTGATATGCCACACCTGTGAGATGGATGGATTGTCTCGGCAAAGGAGAAGTGCTCACTAACACAGATTTAGACAGATTTGTGAACAATATTTGAGAGAAATAGGCCTTTTGTGTACATAGAAAAAAAGTCTTAGATCTTTGAGTTCAGCTCATGAAAAATGGGGGCCAAAAACAAAAGTGTTGCGTTTATAATTTTGTTTTTGTATTATTTAGCATTCCTGACATAAATGAAGAAACTACTGTCACTGCAGCCTTGTTTTATCATAAACAGTTGTCAAATCTCGAAGCTGCAGTCTTAAATCCATCTTAAATCTATAATAATACACAGTTTGTCCAGATCAAGTAGGAGTGTGATGCTTTAACATGCTGTGAATATTGTACAACAATAATCTGGGGTCGCAGGTAATCTTTGCAGGTTAAGTTAACAGGGATCCCCTCTCAATTCACGACGCTATCTACATTGCTTAAGCACTTGTACCAGTATGCCAGTTTTATAAAAATTCATACCATGTGCGTAATTCAAACCGGTTTACCGCCCAGCACTACTTACAACCATCTTCAACACATTACAATATAAACACCATAAAGTAAAGTGTCATAATACACCAACTGAATTTTTTTCTGAAGTTTTGATTTTGTAAAATTACATTCTCTTAACCAAGTTTATTGTTAATTGACTACTATAAGTATGCCATTAATGGATTTATCTCCCCCTAAAAGTGTAAACATTGCGCCTCTCAGGCAACATAATTTAGAATGGTCTGCTCAGATCCATGTCTCGTTTCAGGTCAACCTATAGTGAGAGTTTAGGCCATGGCTACTGTAGCAGGCTGAGCCAGTGGGCATTTAGGTGGTGTGGGACCATGGCTGACGTATTACATCAGAAAAGAAATTGAGATTTGGTTACAGTGAAAGTGATGTTTGCTAAGGTTGTTCAAAAACATGCTTTATCTTTGTAATTCCACAATGTGACACTAGAAGCGCAGAAATTGCATACTTCACCTTAAAAGGGCAACTATTATGCAAAATTCCCTTTTTACATGGTATTTGAATATAATTGTGTCTGCAGTTTGTTTACACAACCACCCTAAAATGATAAAACTCTTAAACTTTTTAAAGACCCACTGGAAACCTGTCTGTACAACCTTGACTCTACACACAAAAGTAGCTGAATCACTGTGCTGAATGTGGTTTTACCTCAGTAGCTGCTTTTAGCTTCATGCTGATGTACAAGTTTGAGTCCTCTCTGTCTCCCACCTACAACAAACAAACCATCGACATTCAAGCAATGTTTAAAACCTCCACATATTTGCATTTTTAAAAATGATTTTAGTCATTTTTTCCTTTCCTTTTGTCCAGTTTAAGCTTTTGCTTAAGTAATGTGTTTCCCAAGTACCATTACTACTAATAATGATAACAGCAGTTTTCCGCATTATGACTTTAGGGTGCATTCATATGCAACTTCTGACCATGCTTCCCACACATAGACTTTACCTGGGCGGGCCTAAGGGTAGAATAATTAACTTAGATCTGAGTAAAGAAATCTATACATATTTTTTTCTGAAGTGTAACGGTACGATTAACCGTGAGCCGGTTGAAAATCGATTTAACTGTGACGATTCAAATCGGTTGAGATGCTAAAAAAAAAAAAGCGATTCAGTTAGGGGTAGGAGTTTATATTAATGTATGTCTGAGGG
>NW_015656014.1:22779-24654 GCF_001515625.1 Sinocyclocheilus rhinocerous | reverse complement strand
TATCTGCATTGACTTAAGTTGATGTTTCCAATAAATAAGAGTAAAAATCTGAGGTTTTAAAAGTTTGGTTTGTTTGTTCTCATATTTATTTGTTACAAATAAATGATGATAAATGATTTCACATTTTTGACTTAAATGTGCATTTCAGGTAATCATTTGTTGCAGGCCTGATAATTATGAGGTGTTTGTCAATGGCAAACAAACTCACACTTACAGCCATCGCTACAATAAACTGGAGGAGATTGATGTTTTAGAAGTTAGTGGAGATGTGCAGCTGGGCTTTGTGCATCTCTGATAAGGATTTCATACACGTCTATAAGAAATATGTTCAAACCCTGAATAAATTAAAGAAAAAAAATAATAATAATCTGTGTTTCCATATGCAAAGATATTTTGCTTGCATGCATATAAATCTGATTCCCATGTGATTATCCACAGCTTCAGCACTGTTATGTTTAGTCTATTTGTAATGTGCAGTTGTATTAAGTGTAAACTATATTTAAGTTCTCTCATTCTAATGCTAAGTTTTAAGTTGTGATAGCTCATTTTTACAGTAAATAATTTTAAGCGAATAAACAAACTCTTCTGTGTGTGTGTTGGTCCAGATTATTTTAAATATGTCTACAGACACAATTTGTTAGGTTGCACAATAAAATAATACCTGTGTAAAACAACACAGATGTTAAACTTGACTAACATTTATTTGTACATTTTTTATCCCTCCTTTCTTATTTTGAATGCCTCTGATCCACCCACATTCATAAAGCAAACAAATATTCAAAAGTTTATAATTACGACCCAACAGAAATGCTCCTGACCACTAGGGGACGGCGTTGAGCTGTAAATGTCATGGAGGAACTTTTGCCTTGTCCAAATACCCGCACTTCCGGTCTTTGCACTTGCTTATATGACTGACATATTTCCTGTATTTGGCCCAAGTGTTCAAGTGAGCATGAAGACCACAAGTGTGTGTCGAACATTTCATTACCGGATAGGACACACTTATAGTGTTGTAAAAATACAAGTGTTTGCATAGCTCTATTTAAATTTTAATTTTAACATATCATTAAATAACCGAAAAAATACAAGCCTGGTCCCCTTGTCCAAATACCCGCACTTCCGGTCTTTGCACTTGACCACTTATATGACATATTTCCTGTATTTGGCCCAAGTGTTCAAGTGAGCATGAAGACCGCAAGTGTGTGTCGAACATTTCATTACCGGATAGGACACACTTATAGTGTTGTAAAAATACAAGTGTTTGCATAGCTCTACTTTTATTTTAAAGGTGACATATCATGAAAATCGGACTTTTCCAGGTTTTAAGTGCTATAATCAGGTCCCTGGTGCATCTACCAACCAAGGAAACGTGAAAAAGATTAACCCAATCACTTTGTTTTGGTAAGCCTTTTTCTGCAAGCGTCTGAGAAAACGAGCGCGTCTGATTTCGCTCACTTGGTGACGTGGCAAAAGGATCTCATTATAATATTACCGCCCCTTAATCTGCAAGTTTACGCCCAGTGCATTTATTGATTTATTTAGGCTACTGTATATTGCTGCTGCCACACAGATCTATAATAAACAAGCAATTTATTTCCCAGTTGTTTACCTTCACAGACACAACCGACTGTTTTTGTAACTCGTGTGTGTTTTTAACGTAAACTTGTGTGTGAACGAGAACTTAGTTTATTACTCACATGCTGTTACAGCCGCTTTCTGTCCGTGTGCTTCGGATATGTGCGCTCAGAAAACCTTATATCTGAAGTTTAAACTCATTTTAAAACACACACATGATTTCAGCGCGATAAACATGATAATCAGAACCAAAACAGATGTTTTTAGCAGGTCCGAGCTGTAATGGCGCAGCTCTATTCT
>NW_015656014.1:20711-22238 GCF_001515625.1 Sinocyclocheilus rhinocerous | reverse complement strand
ACTGTTTTTGTAACTCATGTGTTTTTAACTTAGTACTCACATGCTGTGACAGCAGCTTTCTGTCCATGTGCTTCGGATATGTGCGCTCAGAAAACCTTATATCTGAAGTTTAAACTCATATGGTTTAAAACACATGATTTCAGCGCGATAAACATGATAATCAGAACCAAAACAGATGTTTTTAGCAGATACGAGCTGTAAAGGCGCAGCTAGGGTTAGGGTTAGGGTTAAGGTTAGGGTTAGAGTTCAACCCTAACCCTAACCTAACACTTCAGGAAAAGGGGGCGGGGAGCAGCAGCTTATTTGCATTTAAAGACACAGGCCCGAAAAACAGCGTGTTTCTGCTTCCACTCAAAATAGGCATTTTCAGAATTATATAATAAATTATCTGTGGAGTATTTTGAACTGAAACTTCACAGACACATTCTGGGGACACCAGAGACTTATTTTAAATGTTGTAAAAAGGGGCATAATATGTCACCTTTAAATAATTTGCATTTTAAAATCAACTTCTAAATGTCTGTTCAGTAGTCCCAATAACGACATAATTTAATTTGTGGTGCTTCTAATTAAGTATGTAAAGCAGTTGCAAATGTTGTACAAAATCAATATCACCACTACTCATCTTTGCACCAGTAAAACGTGCAACACTTTGTTTTTCTGCCAAATCATATGTAATATCTCATTACATATCAGGGCACTGTGCTTTGGTGTTTTTAAAGGGGTCATATGACGTTGCTAAAAATAACATTATTTTGTGTATTTGGTGTAATGAAATGTGTTTATGCAGTTTAAGGTTAAAAAAACACATTTTCCACATACTGTACATTATTGTTTCTCCTCTATGCCCCGCCTTTCTGAAACGTGTAGATTTTTACAAAGCTTTTGTTTTTATTCGCGATCTTTACAACACGCATTACATTATGTATTTCATGGCACACTCGTTTTATGCGTATTTGGCGCCACCTATTGTTGTGGGTGTATTATTGACATGTCAAAGTCTAGACCCTGAATATAAGACGACCGCGTTTTTTCAGATGTCTTTCCAAGAAAAAAATATCGTCTTATATTCGGGACAATACGGTAATTAATATTTCATATATACTATGGAAACCCTGAACCGCAACGTGGAGGAAAAAAAAAAAAATCAATGTGGGGGGAAAATATAGTGTCTTGAATACTTACAGAAACAACTAACTAGTGGTAGGAGCATTACATCATATTTTAGGCAGTATATTATGTTGTTGTTGTTGTTTCTGATTATAATGCAACTAGTGCTGTCAAAATGTCCTCTGTGAATGTGCTTGAGTGGCCCAGCCAGAGCTGAGCTTGAACCCAATCAAATATTTCTGGAGAAACCTGAAAATGTGCGTCTGCCCCCATCCAACCTGACAGAGCTTGAGAGGTGAAGAGACGAGGAGAAGAATGGCAGATAATTGCCAAATGATGATGAGCTAAGCATCATACACAAAAAGACTTGAGGCTGTAATTGGTGCCAAAGGTGCTTCAACAAAGTATTGAGCAAAG
>NW_015656014.1:17250-19447 GCF_001515625.1 Sinocyclocheilus rhinocerous | reverse complement strand
AAACCTGAAACTGTGCGTCTGCCCCCATCCAACCTGACAGAGCTTGAGAGGTGAAGAGACGAGGAGAAGAATGGCAGATAATTGCCAAATGATGATGAGCTAAGCATCATACACAAAAAGACTTGAGGCTGTAATTGGTGCCAAAGGTGCTTCAACAAAGTATTGAGCAAAGGCTGTGAATACGTATGTACATGTGATTTTTCTGTTTTTTATTTTTAATAAATTTCCAAAGATGTCAAATAAACTTCTTTCACGTTGTCATTATGGGGTATTGCTTGTATAATGAATAATGAATTTGATCCATTTTGGAATAAGGCTCTAACATAACAAAATGTGGCAAAAGTTATGCGCTGTGAATACTTTCCAGATGCACTGTATACGAATTTATTAACTGTTGACACATTCATGTAGTAGAAAAGTATAGTCATAAATGCCTACACATTATTTGCATTACTAGCCTGATCAGTGTCTACTGATTTAAACAAAAAGGTAGTGATGCACATGTTTTCAGTTTACTGACATTCTAACACAATTCTCTGTTGTTGAGACAATAACAGATGATATTGTAAGGACAGAGGTGCAGGTGAAAATATAATGCGTGCATGTCTTTTACTTGCGTTTCTGCAAAGTGTACCTAATTTGTTTGGATTTAGTTTCAGTTTGATTCTAGCTTCATGTTTAATCTAAATTCAATTTCAAGTGACCGTTAAATTTAGGTCTTATTAAGAAATATTAGAAAATATTGGTCATGAATGAATTTAGATATTTGATCATTAAGGACATCATCACGGATCTCATGATCACAAATTCACAGTCCAGTATTTTAGTGAAGTACTTACACAACACAAGGCAGTGAATACATTAACAGTAAACTGACCTGCATAAAATTAAATAACAACATTATGCTCTTCATGTACTGTATAATAGTGAAATGCTCCTGATCACTAGAGGTCGCTGTTCCAGAAAGTTTCCAGCTCAACACCACCCTCTAGTGCACAGGAGCAATTCTGCTGGGTTGTGACTATATTCTTTTTGAATGCTTTATATATATATATATACATAATAAATATACACAGCACACACACATATATTATGTACACAAAAACTTTTATTTTGGATGTGATTAATCATTGCCCAGCACTAGTAATTTTATTTTAACTGAATGTTTTAAGAGTGGTGCTTTTTGAGCAAATTGCTTGCTTGTCTTTTATGCACTATACATTATGATTATTTGATAAAATCTCTTTTGTGGGTTAGCATACTAAGCATTGGTCACTCTGTTAGTGATTTTATATTGAGCATATTTTGAGGAGCTGAGGCTCTGTGCAGCTTTATCTGAATCTGTCTTTCACAATATTCTGTTCAAATAGGAATGTGTTAAAATGAGAATAATTTCCCACTTCTGTTTACCATTTCATCTGCAAACAGTCTTATTTTATAATCACTGTGATCCCATTTTAGTTTTCCCATTTCATTTTTATTTTATGTTTGTATTTTAAATGTAATTAAAGTTTTAGTAATTTTGTTGTGTTTTGTCATTATATTAATATTTTAGTTATAAAATATTATATTTTAACTTTATTTCAGATTTAGTTTTACTTAAGTATATTAAGTTTTTTTTTCTTTTTTCTTTTTTTCTGTTAATTTAGATTTTAATTTGTTTCAAGTTTATTTCAAGTAACAAAATGTTATGTTTCATAGTTAAATATAATAACCCTGTCTGCAAATGATTTTTATTCTATCTTTAGCAATCATTGTGAATATTGCCATAATGTTGTATTCCTTTAGTATAACAATGTTTTTTATATATGTATATATATATATAGAGAGAGAGAGAGAGAGAGAGAGAGAGAGAGAGAGAGAGTTTTGTCAGTTAGGTTTGTTATGATAGGACAATATTTGGCCGAGATACGACTATTTGAAAATCTGGAATCTGAGGGTGCAAAAAATCAAAATATTGAGAAAATCCCCTTTAAAGTTGTCCAAATGAAGTCCTTAGCTAAGCATATCACTAATCAAAAATTAAGTTTTAATATATTTATGGTAAGAAATTTACAAAATATCTTCATGGAACATGATCTTTACTTAATATCCTAATGATTTTTGGCATAAAAGAAAAATCTATAATTTAAACCCATACAATGTATTTTTGACTATTGCTACAAATATACCCCAGCGACTTAAGACTGGTTTTGTG
>NW_015656014.1:13194-15269 GCF_001515625.1 Sinocyclocheilus rhinocerous | reverse complement strand
CCCTGACTGCAAATGATTTTTATTCTATCTTTAGCAATCATTGTGAATATTGCCATAATGTTGTATTCCTTTAGTATAACAATGTTTTTTATATATGTATATATATATATAGAGAGAGAGAGAGAGAGAGAGAGAGAGAGAGAGAGAGAGTTTTGTCAGTTAGGTTTGTTATGATAGGACAATATTTGGCCGAGATACGACTATTTGAAAATCTGGAATCTGAGGGTGCAAAAAATCAAAATATTGAGAAAATCCCCTTTAAAGTTGTCCAAATGAAGTCCTTAGCTAAGCATATCACTAATCAAAAATTAAGTTTTAATATATTTATGGTAAGAAATTTACAAAATATCTTCATGGAACATGATTTTTACTTAATATCTTAATGATTTTTGGCTTAAAAGAAAAATCTATAATTTTGACCCATACAATGTATTGTTGGCTATTGCTACAAATATACATGTGCTACATAAGACTCCAGGTGTGCTCCAGGGTCACATATATAACACATAATGATATGGGTATATCCTTATTAGTGGTGAAATTTTCAAGAGCATTCTTTAATATATATTTCTTACCGCAAGATACTGGAAGGCAACTAAATTCAGTTCAACTTTTCCAAACACGTAGATGTGGTCCACCCATGAGAACGGCATACGGTGCTTGTACTCAGAGAAGGGTTTCCCGTTGACATTTATCTGAAAAAAGCCAAAAAGATAGTTATACTTCTATTGCAATAAAAGAGGCCTGTAGTTTTGGATAATAGAAATGCTTGGGGAAAAATGGTTTCCAGACAGAATAGCAGAACTTAAGCAGTGTCAGTAACCTTGTATGACTCCTGGGTGACAAGGATCTGCAGAGCAAACGCCTGACCTCTTGGGACGGGAGTTTTGTACTCGCGCTCTTCTTCACCCCAGACACCTTTCTGATTGGTGTTGTGCACGACGAACCCAGATCCTCCTTCATAGCGAGGGTTAAAATGCAGTATGACATCAGACCCATACTGAAGGTTCACCTCCAATCTTGTGAAGACAGATTAGAAAGAGTAAAATAATGAAAAACGTATTTGGTGATTGTATTTTCAAAATACGCATTCAAGTTACATATATACTTTGCATGTGCTGCTTTCACTATTAAGAAACATGAAGTGCATAAAGAAGTGTAAAACACAACAAAAACATATTTCTGGTTAATCTGTGGTTGACGAGTTGAAGCACATTCATGTCATTTTACAGAGAGACTGTTACTCACGCATCTGCATTTGGCCAAACCCGTCCACATACAGTAATACTCATGCCATCCTGCAATCCTCCCTGGATTGGAGTATTGAACGGGACACTCTGTGTGAAAGATTTACATACCATTTTCATACATCTTAAAAAATGCATACTTGCTCTTCTTTGCACATTAATGTTAATGGTAATAATAAAAAAAAAAATTCAGAAAATGCATAATGTTTTAAAACACTGTTCTTCTGATTATCTATATCAGCAATCCAGATCAAAGTGTGAGGTATCTAGTGTGAGCATATTTCAACATTTATCTTGTTTATCTCTTATCTTAATGTTTATCTCAACATTTCAGTGTGTTTGTCTAGAGATGAAGCTAAAATATGCAGGACAGTGACTCTTCTGGAACGTTAGAACATAGTCTGTATTCTCTAGTCTATACACACACACACACACACACACACACACACATACACACACACACACACTTGTAGTTTTTTAGATTGTAGTTTCTTCCTGTTGTCCCCTCAGTAGTCTTTATTGTAAACTGCTGTGTCTAGTTATTCTTGTAAACCTTTGTATTTATAAATGATCAAGTATTCGCTGTTATTCTGATAGACTCACTTTATGTTCCTTCTTCTTGTTAAAGTTAAAAACTCAGGGCTACATAAGTAATTTAGTTTTACTGATTGAAGAGTTTAGTATATGCATTACTGAAAGAGTTCCAATGTGATAACTCATCAGAAATAATTAGACCAGCCTAAGGGGGTGAATTCTTGTGTTGAAATATATGTTTTTTTATATATATATATATATATATATATATATATATATATATATATATATATA
>NW_015656014.1:12355-13010 GCF_001515625.1 Sinocyclocheilus rhinocerous | reverse complement strand
AAAATTTTTTATAAAATATTCAACATATTGTCAATTGACATGAACTGAAATGAATCATGATTTCAAAATAACTGATGACTTACCGGGTTGAAAAGTGGTGGTTGCTGATGCAGAGCCATTGTGTTAGATTTTAAAGTTTATCTTTAATCTTGTATTCAAGGCTGAAGGATGACTGAAGCTCCACTTAGAGGTTTCAGAATTAATGTAATGTGGTCTGTCCTTGAGTGCGCAGTTGTTGCCAGTTTTCTTCACCAAAGAATGCACGATCATGGGAAGAAATGAACACACACACACACAGAGTGTTATGATCAAACTTTCTTCAGAGATTTATTGTTTTAGGCATTGGTTTATATACCTTCATAAATGAAGAAATATCATCCCATCGGATTCTCACCCAATGAAATTAACTCTTGCCTTTTAAGGAGTCAAAATGAGCAAAATAGGTTAGTGGGTCCCAAACACATTCCTGGAGGCCCTCTAAAGCCCGAAACACACAGCACGATTTTGGGCTGTCCCAGACGAAAGATTGGCATCGTGAAACAATCGTAGCGATTTCTGTGATCGTGGCTCCTAATCAGTGGTCCTGTGTCGTACAGTGAGAGAGTTTCAAAGACGGCAGTTGTCACGGTCTTGCGACCAAAGATAGCCTGCGATA
>NW_015656014.1:8377-11731 GCF_001515625.1 Sinocyclocheilus rhinocerous | reverse complement strand
GATTTCTGTGATCGTGGCTCCTAATCAGTGGTCCTGTGTCGTACAGTGAGAGAGTTTCAAAGACGGCAGTTGTCACGGTCTTGCGACCAAAGATAGCCTGCGATACAGCATGATCATCGCACAGTGTGTTTGCTGCTACGATCCACGTTTACTGACCAACCAATAAAAATGCGACATGAAATCAACGCGACATCGCGCTAAAACATAAAACTGCTTACCGCAAGCTCCTATACCTTCCTCTTTCACTGCTTCCACTTTTTTTCAGCACACATAAAAACTACAACTGCTAAAGTGTGATTTGTCATGCTCTTTTTGTTTACCACTAGCGCAGTCTGATGACATTTTATTCTTCTATTGTAACGTGCTTGATCTTATAGGATTGCTAAAATCGTGCAGTATGTCTCAGGCTTAACACTGCATTTTCTTTTCAAGTTTCCTTAATCAAACACACCTTTTTCAGCTCATCAGCTCATTACTAAAGACTACAAGACCTGAAATAGGTGTGTCAGTGGTTGCACAGTTAAAGTTTATTGTAAATTCATAAGGGAGAAAAAAAGTAGAAAGTAAATCAGCTCCATAGCTGATTCCAAGTAATCAAGGGCTTAGGATGTTCCAAGACATATGTTGCAATGACAGGGTGTATTTAGTTCCATTAGTTCTTAATTAAAATATCCCATATATTGATACTAGACTGTACTAATACAGAAGATCAGAAGTCATTTTAAAAGATGAAGTGAAGTTGCATGTAGATCTGCTGGTGTCACTCTATTGCCTGTGGCTGTAGTCATGATTGTACTTGCCACAGAAGAGGCAAGCATCAGCTCACTACATACTTTCACAACTACTTTTTAATTTATGTGAATTGTGCTTTTTGGCACATGTGCTCAAAAAATTGTAATATAGTTTTCTTACATTTGCACGATAGAAACTTATGTGGTTTGCATTTTGATCAGCACATCGCTGATCCAAACTAATGAGTTGATTCTAAGTGAAAGTGTCACACATTTCACTTCTTCTAAACATTCATCATATGAGCCAAAAGTTACCTATTCAGTTACCAAACTTGCCCACAGAAATAATATACTAGAAATGTGAGTATTCTTTAAGTCAAGTCACCTTTATTTATATAGCGCTTTTAACAATACAGATTGTGTCAATCTGTAGTTAGAATATCATTTGTAATTGTAAGGGTTTAATAATAAGTGTTTCATTATGGTTACACATTAATTGGTTTCCAAATGGCTGAAGGATGATAAAACATACAGTTAATTGTACCCAGCATGTGAGTTTTTCATTTTAAACACTAAAAAATATATTTTACAGTTTTATTCCACTGAAATTCTTTAAAAAAATTTTTTTAATGTAATTGTTTATTTTTTTTGGTGTAAATAGCCAGATTAATGTAAGTATCAATTGCAGTATGGATAAATACTGTGAAGGAGTTGTAAAAAGGGTATTCTAGAAATAATGCTTTTAGAAATTGTGAAGAATTTGCAGGAGTAATTCAGACCAGAGTGCTATTGTCTGTAAGACCCTCTCTACTCATCCCTGTGTTACAGCTTCTACAATTTTTGCTGCTGCTGCAATAACTGATACTCCAGCTGCTGCTCCTATTATGTTCATTCTTACAGCTCCTAGTCCAATCCCATCACTGGTTGCCAGTGCAACTGCAACCACTGCTGCTGCTGACACTCCTGCAGCTGTCATTACTACATTATTTTGTGCATCCCTTTTTCTTCCTGCAATTGTATTTTCTCTAGCATTTACAGGGGCTCTTGCTATTTCCCCTCCTTTTGCTCTGTCTCTCCTCTCTACTATTTCATCCTCTCCAGTCCTACTGTCACTGTTCTCATTATTGCCATTCTTACACTTGTTGCTTCTGTTTTCCGTTCTTCTATTCCTATCTGTCTTAAACCTCCTATTAATGCTACTGTTGTAACTACTGGCTTTGTTACTCCTTTAAATGCAATGAATGCTGCTAAAATAAACACAGTTTCAACAACTATATAAACTAAATTCACAAGTTTCACTTGCACTGATATGGCAAGATGTTTTTCTTTAGTTTTCCTCTTTCATGGACAGCTCTTTTCAGCTTGGTGTGTAAATGTACTTAATCTTTGGCAGTGAATCGCACCGACTCTTTCGCAAGACGTCAATCATATGAATATTTAAGCCTCCGGGGTCATTTTGACCCACGAGGGACACTTTTGTTATAGGTTCGGGAGGGACGGATGAGGGTTTTAAAGGGATAGCAGCCAAAAAACCTAATAACCAGCTGCTGTGATGTCTGTTAATCAAAGACAAAAAAATAGGAAATCAATAACTTTTGTAGCTTTAAGGATTCTTCTATATTTATTTATTTATTTTATTTTATTTAGTGTTTGATAACTTTATTCAATTTGTGTATATTTCCTACTTGCTGAAGGCCACAGGTAAATGTCACATTTATTATAATGGGTTTATGTGAAGATTATTTTAATTTCATTTAAATTAGAAGTTATTTTAAGTAGTCTAATGAATGTTAAAATTGATAGCGCTTGTAATGTTGAATGGCTAGTCAATGGTTAAATATCAGGGGAAAAAACAATTTCATAGAGACATCAGTAGTATTGGTGTCAGTGATACAGGCCCTGGACTGTTTTTGTTGTTTCTTCATCCCTAATGCCGAGTTCACACTGCACGATTTTCAAACTCATCGGATCGTCGTTGTTTTCACACTGCGTGACTATCTGGGGTAGCATTCAGTTGTTGCTGTGTTCACATTGCACGATGGATCGGCGACAGGAGGTTACACACTGCATGACTTTGCAATAGGAAGAATCGCCGACAGCTCTGTCTGGTCCGCAAACTACGTTTCACAACAAAACACACGAGAGAAATGATAAGGAAATAACGCCAGAACCCGCGTGCGTCAGACCGGACTTCTCGTGAGCAAGACTGTAATTATTTAAAAAAAATATATATAGCCCGCAAATTATCTGTGAGCTGATTTCCAGCTACAAGGAGAAAAAGAAAAACAGATTATGCAAGAGGGAGATGCAGGGAACAGGGATTGGGTGTTCTGCAAAGAGAGTTGGAGGTAAATAATTTTGCAGTAACTGTTATGCTGATGTTGTGGCTGGTCAAGCAAATGTTTGTGCTTGTTTCTGTATGATATAATTGTTCATATATATATATTAAAATACTGATATTCTGGTCTATAACTCCTCCACGAACTTCCCTCTGCCCTGTATCTTGGTCTCTCATTGGCTGTAGGTCATCGCCGATGTAGTTTTCAGTCAGAAATCATTGCACACAGCATGATTGTGAATTACCGACAGCTCCAGATATTTAGCATGCCAAATATTTCGCGGG
>NW_015656014.1:4895-8114 GCF_001515625.1 Sinocyclocheilus rhinocerous | reverse complement strand
GATTTCGCAAAACCTGTCGGCGAGTGAAAAATCGGGCTAAAATCGTGCAGTGTGAACTCGGCATTATGTGCTCCGTGACCTAGTTTTCTCTCATGTTTGATTGTGTCATTTGGTTCAGGTGTGTCTTGTTAATTGCCCACGTCATCCCATATGTTTAAGCCCTAGTCTGTGCAGTCTGTGTTGTTCCGGTCTATAACGTCCCTACATGTGCTCCGGCCTGTTCTGTTCTAGATTTACCCTTGTGTGGATTTATTAAAGACTATTTTCATAAATCTTCATCTTCTTCGTGCGTTTATCTCACCGTAGCATGACAGAAGACTGGACCTAAAAGTGATAAGTACGCAGCTGAGCCTGAGCCCACCGCTGACGGAGAGCCATCGCCCGCCGCGACCAACAAGCCATCGCCAAAGAGAGCGACAGTTCTGAGGATCGCCCCGGAGCTAGAGCCCGTGATATTAGACCAGGTGCGAGAGCCGGCTACAAAGCTCGCCATGAGGGAGAGCGTCATGGACAGTGAGAGAGCGGAGGGAAGTTCTGCTCACTGCACCATGGCTGAGGGTGAGCTGAGCTCAGTGAACTGTAATTGGGATTTATATGCAAACATGCCCCCTCTTCTCCCACTTTCGTCTGAACTCTCTGTCTGCCCTGAACTACCTGCCAGTCCTGAAACGCCCACGGAGGTAGTTCCCCTGTCCACTGCGCTCCCAGTGTTGGGAGTCGCGATGTGGTGTGTGTGGGTGGCACACACCATCACTGAGCCCTCTACCTGTCTGGATTACCTGCCTTCAGCGCTTCCTCCACCATGGCTCCTCCCTACATCGGCTCCACCGTGAGTCTCCCCTTGTCTTCTTCCTGGCTCCCCCCTCCATCTTATCCACCCTGGTCCCTTCTGCCTCCAAAATGGCTCCTCTCTCTGTCTGATCCGCCCTGGCTTAAGTCTTTGAACTGCTGGAGAAAAACAGAAAAGGATACTACACCAGTGACATGTTCAAGAAGAGTCAGAGAAAGACATCCAGAATCAAAATGTTAATGATAGTTCCTGCTTTAAAGGTGCCATAGAATGGAAAACTGTATTTACCTTGGCATAGTTGAATAGTAACAGTTCTGTACATGGAAATGACATACCGTGAGCCTCAAACACCATTGTTTCCTCCTTCTTATGTAAATCTTGTGCATGCACCATAATTGTGGTCAAGGTTTGCTTTAGTTGGTCTCTTGACCCTTTTACTAAATCAAAGTAATTCGTTTCTAAGCAATTACAATGTTGTTTTACAGCAAAACATTTATGCATTGCTGATTCAAACCTTGAAATCGCAGATGAGCTTACATTTTCTGTCTAACTCATGATGAATGAACATCATGAAGTGGTCTCTCTTTGGTTTATTGACTGACAGTCAGCTATTACTGAACTGTAAAATAATAAAAATTATATTAAACAAATGCCACTGTAATACTCCAATTTAAAAAAAATCTGTGTCAGCTCAGGCTTTTAGACATGAACACTTTTATCATATGATCCTCAACAGTGGTAACAATAATTTGTCATACTGCAGTGCATGATGGGAGTTTTTACTATGGTGTTACCCAGCATGCATTGCAGCATGAAGCATTTTGTTTATTGGCACCATTGTTGAGATTCATATGCTGGTTCTTGATGTCTGTGTGTGTCTAACTAGTACTGGACTTCAAAATTTTGTATGCATTACATAAATTTAATATTCATTCACTATAACTATAAAAGTGATATGTTGTTTGCATACTGTAGTTTTACAGGGCTGATAGTACACAACTAAAGATATATATGAAAAAAAAGAAAAAAGTTGCTTTGATGTAATCACACCAGCTTATGATGACTATCTCATTGCATAAAACCAGCTAGTAGCTGTTCACTGTACAACACTTCATGCATTGCTACAAAGAGGAATGAGTCAAGGGTGATCTCCAACACTGATCTTCATGATGGTGGCATCATTTTAACCAATAAAACATCAACATTTGATTCTCCGTAATTCTCAATAACAGCAGGTGTTCATCACTAATGCACAATCATCATTTAATTAGTCACTTAATTATCTCATTAACTTAAACTCTCTGAGGACTTGGGATATGACTAGACGACTTGCTTGTGACTTGAAAGTCCCACCTCTGCCAATTACGTTCTGAGGCTGATGTAACTCCCGCACACCCCAATGGCATAGTGCGTAACAAAAATGAACATTAATCTACTGTCACCTCTGCTGCCAGTATTTCACTGTTAATTTGCAATTTAAGCATGTTACTGTAGTTTATGGTCAACTTGCCTTTTTCTTGTGGCAGTCTAAACATTCTGCAGCCTAAACCAGATGACAAAACTACCACAGTTAGCATTAATTATTTGTTAGCTTCTTATCTGTCCAAAAATAATCAAGTAAATTAATTAACTGACTCGCTATTTTCCAAATGAGTAAAACAGATAAATAAAGTCATAACGTCATGTTTAATAATTGCAGATCTTCTGGTGCATAATTGCAATACCCATAATCCCAAAATCCTAAGAGAAAAACATTGTGCCTTTGTCTTATTCAGTTTCAAAACAAGGTGCACTTTTACAAGGGGAAGTTAAAAAGGGATTTTTTTCAACGTTCATAAATAATTTGAATTTGAATTTGAATTTGAATTTGAGGAATGAAAACAGTGCATGTGGGATCCAATTTCTATATCAAGATGATGGATAGATAACCTCTTAACACCGCAAAAAGCCCCACTGTAAAAAAATGATTCACTATATTTGTTTTAAAATATTACAAGCAATATTATTAATTAATTCAACACATTATAATTTAATATAATTAATCAAATGAAATGCTAACAAATAACCATTCAAAATGAGTAAAACAGCATGAAAAAATTAAGTAAAATTCAAAGAAAAAATACTGGTTTCATTGGACAAAAAAAAACAAACACTATTCTAATGAATACTATGTTATGCATACCAAGCCAGTAGTTGGTGAGCAAGAAACACCCTGCGAAAACATTATACGCATGCACATGACTTTTCATCTCCATGTAATCAACAAAACCTTTTTCACAAATTCACATTTTTGTTGATTACATGGAGATGATACAGGCATTGTGTTCAAAAGCTTGTGCTTTTAAGCCCCCAAAAAAGAGTTATTGAAGACACCTGATGTTAACAAACAGAATCACTGAAGGAGAAAATCTAATTTTTTAGGTTACCAT
>NW_015656014.1:2479-4705 GCF_001515625.1 Sinocyclocheilus rhinocerous | reverse complement strand
TGAAGCTGAGTTATAGCAACAAAAAAATGAAATCAGGTAATGTTGCTTATATTTTGACATAATCATTTAACCTGAACCTCTGAGTCGTGTTTACCTTATCGATTACAGTGATTGGACAATATTAAATCTGAAATATTCTACGTAATTAAATATCTCTTAAAATCTCTTAAAACTGTTTAAAAAAAGACACTCATTTACACAGACATCAAGAATCAGCGTGAGAGCCTCAACAATGGTGACCATCAAAAAGCATGATGCAGTGCATTCTGGGTGTCACCAATCAAAACTCATCCATGGCTCCCATCATGCATTGCGGCATTAATAAATTATGAGCTGAATTGTATAATTTATTTTATTCTTACTATTTTCTTTTATTTTTGCTAATTTGTCTTGTTTTTTTTTTTTTTGCTGTTTTTATGTGATTTTTTTAGTAGTTTGTTTTGTGATGCTCAGAGTTGATCTCTTTATCTGAATATGCTGTTCTTGAGATTCATACGCTGGTTCTTGTTGTCAGTGTGTGCCGAATAAGGTTGATCACGTGGCATTTGTTGTGATTTGAAATAATCATCATATTGTGACCCAAATAACTGAGTTAGGTTTTCTTTATTGATTACGTCAACACTGTGAACGACATTTGACATTGTTGGTATAGTCACACAGATGTTGTTAAAGTTTGTTTTGATCAAAAGAGGCAGGAGTAGCTGCAGCTTGGAGCAATGGGCGTGCTGAAAGGATTTTCATTGGTGAAATAAGTTTTACTGTGTTGGCCAATCAGCGGTAAACATACGTTTACGTAATTTCTTTTAGACAAGAGAAGGTGGCGGCGGTAAGACGTGGTATAATTCATCATACGTTTATCTATGCTTTTATATACCACAAATATGTATATTACGGTAGCTTGTTACAATACGATCATAATTTATTTCCTTTGCATTATATCTTGCAGCTTTAGTAATTAGTTTGTTGTTGTTGACAGATACATGTTACAGTGAGACAAAACGATGACCGCATATGCATCGAAAGCGAAGCCTTTAGAGTTTGTATCGGTGTCCTTTTTGTGCAATACAGTACAGAATACATCCTGTAAGTATAATAATTATTACCTCCTCTGCTATTACAACTGTACTAAGATCAATTCACAATCTATGAAGACGATTAGACAAAATCAAAAAACTAATTTAGAGTTTGTTTCTACCTTTCTGCTAGGTATCCAACTAATGCAGAGTATAATCAAGTTGCCAACACACTGATTGTGAAGTACAGATATGGAAGGAAATGACTGTGTATGTTGCATTGTTTTTAATCCATTGATTTATCTCTATCAACATAATCACACAAGATATTGTAGTAACAATATCTTATAATCTTTACTTGCTGGAAAATGACAAACAGTCAAATTTGTGTCTTTAGCCCACCTGACACATGTCCCTAAAACGGAAATTTAAAGCAGAACGTGCACCATTGCAGGTTTGTGTCAAAAGCCAGCTAGTGTAGCATATGCAAGCCCACTGCCATATGCATAATTTATTTTTGGCACTGTTAATTAATTTTACATTTTCACTTAGTGCAGGACAATGTAAGGCAGATACTACAGACATTTAAATCTTTTTTTGTATATACTCCACTTTTTCACTGCCTGACCATCGTCTTAATGTTTATGCAGTTCAATGTGTTTTTTTTTATTTTTATCTAAAGCACCTTATTGTTCAATAAGTGTTTAGATGTTTCACATATCTGTCTTAGCTGTCATTATCTGTCATGGTCTAAGCATTATCTGTTTCTGTTGTTCTGATGAAGGAAACTTGTGTTGGGGAGGATTCAATGTCTGCTGAGGACCATGTGAATGTGCTACAAAGTGAGTATTGGAAAACACATCCAGACATCTCGACTGTCCAAGACCACATGGCATGAACATTCTCCTGGAGACGTTGAGAAAACATGGAAGGAATGTCTGTGGAGGATGTACTCAAAAAATACCCATACTTAAGGACACCTGCTGGAGTGAGTAGAGTAAAAAAAAAAGAATTTGAAAAGCATTTTCAATTTTGTATTTTTATTTTTATTTTTTCTAATGTAGGGGGACCCTGCCACACCCTTTCCAACCATACAACTGATGGATACTGACTGGAAAATGGCAATCATAGGAGGAGGGCTCAGTGTGGTGAAAGTAGATGGAATAGACATGTGCCAGTGCACCAGCCTTGATGAAGCCTTCATAACAGCCTT
>NW_015656014.1:0-326 GCF_001515625.1 Sinocyclocheilus rhinocerous | reverse complement strand
TTGTATCCTCAAAAAAATTATTGTAATTTGTTTTTGATTATTGATAAACTAAGACCTAAACTTGCAGTGGTGATGACGTCAGTAACCCGCACCATGCAGAAGTTCCGAAGGTACTTTCTAAAGTAATTTAAAATTATATTCTTAATATCATTAACGCTGTTTTTACCTTGGAAGAATTAAATTTGGTTTTATAGGATTATGTTGAATTTATTGCTTCCTTTTAATCTGTAGATTAAGGCCCAATCCCAATTCTATTTTATGTGCGCAGCTCACACATCTATAGGAGAAAAGAAACTTGTCAACGCTGCACCACGACTTTTATTAAT
>NW_015656013.1:0-1391 GCF_001515625.1 Sinocyclocheilus rhinocerous | reverse complement strand
AGTGAAGAGCTTCAGTAACTGGAGTTGAGTGTGTGTTTAGGTCATAAAGGTATTTTTTTATTCATTTGTGTAAATCTCATGAGAGAAAAGGAAAAGTGAGATGCAGGTCATGTCTGAATAAAGTTCTCTGAACGCTGAAGCACATCTGAGAGGAGTTGGAGATCTCTGAGGATCAGAGGCTGCAGCAAACAGACTGTGATCACATGCCCTTCTGCACATAATGATCATCATTAACCCAATGGATCTTTTTTAAAAAAAAAAAAAAAAAAGATTAATAGAATAACGTTATTTTATCGTAATATTTGAAATTTGCTGTCAACCAATCAGGAATTCAGATAAGCAGATGTGACGCTGACACGTCCAACGCGTGAAATGCCCGCTCAGCTGCAAATACAGCATAGGTAAGTCTCAATGGCAATGCATTAGAGTTTATCCGAGGATAGTGTAAGATGGATTCAACAGATCACGCGCACCTGCAGCCCCAGATAGCAGCAGAGTGTGGGCCGAGTCTGGCTTACATTCGGCAGCTGTTCTGTTCACAGTCTGGTGTGAAACAGCATTTGGCTGAGCTCTGGCTGGAGTCTGGCCAACCAAAAGAAACTAAAAGCAAGTTGTATCTATTTGGCTGAGCCGTGGCTGGAGTTTGGTCCGCCTGAAAAAAGAAAATATTCGGCTGAGATCCGGGTGGGTTTTGGTTAGCCGAAGAGTAAATAAGAGATCTCTGGCATGAATGTGCTTTACAGTAAGTGTAAAACTTTACAGACTTGTGTAAGAGGTGTCTTCCTAATTTTATAAATCCTTTACAATATTTATTCAAATAGCAGACACTTTTGGAGATTATAATTAATTAAAGAAACGAGTATGTACTGAAATCGACTGAGAAATAAAACATGATTTTACTAAACTAAACAGAACTAAAAACCTTAACTACAGATTGAATACTGCTCGGTCTAATGTGGCGGACGGGCCAATGCGATGACGTAGTTTGCAATGCATCTTGGAAATAGTAGTTGATTTACATCTACGGCGTTAAATCTGCTTTACAAAAAGGACTACTTTTCCCAGAGCACACCGCGAGACGAGTAGCGCACACCCCGCCTACCAGAGGATCGGAAGTTGTGTAGCAGTCAGCCAGCCACTCACATTACCAACACAGTCTGGCGGTGAAACTCAAACTTTTGTGATCCCGCTATACCTTGGTTTTGTCTTTTGGAGCTTTAATACATCAAGGTAAGTTCATTCTTCTTTTAAAATCTCAACTAACATGTAGGTTTCATCTAGGGATGCACCGAATAAAGACGCAAAAAATCATTACAACCGACGGTTAGAGACTGTTTAGTTCTGCATCGCATGTCTTCGATGAGAAGAGGAAGGGTGATTGTTACTGCTAC
>NW_015656012.1:497-1327 GCF_001515625.1 Sinocyclocheilus rhinocerous | reverse complement strand
CTCTCTCTCGCATTGATTACTCTGATCTGATCCAAACCGTTTGGCTGAGGCGCGGAGAGCACGCGAGCAGAAGCCAGTCACGACTAACCGATTCATGATTTATTAGAGATTTAATTATCGAATGGCTAATTCGGAAATAATCGCTTTAGTACATTCGGCAGGCAATTATAGAATAATAATATTAAAATAGCGGGCCAAATCGGCTGCCAGGCCACCGGGAATTGTCCCGGTTCTCCCGATGGCCAGTCCGCGCCTGATTTCCACAGACACGCAGAACGTGCAGGATTCATATATTGTCTTTTTGCGGCTTAATATTCACAGACACTAGTCCATATCGCGTTTTGATTCAAGTGTACTGACCTACTTTTGATTTATTCGTCCAAGATGTGGCATATTCCGTCCGCGTTAGGTTATAGGAATTCCTTTTTATGACTGGATTCTACGAACCAGTCTGTGTTTTCCGCATCGCGGAAATTATAGGGCCGTATGTCTCAGAGTAGTCAGTGCAATTTGGGAAATAAATCAATTAAATCTGTATGTGGATGTGTGTAAATATTCAAATGTAATCCCCTTTGTAATCGTTAACATTTTCATAAGTAACTGTAATTTAATTACACATTTTTTCTTAGTAACTGTAACTGATTACGGTTACATTTATTTTGTAATTAAATTACGTAACGCCGTTACATGTAACTAGTTACTCCCCAACACTGGAAACAAGCTTCTATAAGTGTATAATGCCTAGTTTTCAGAGGCGGACAAAGTACACAACTCCATTACTTAAGTGAAAGTACAGATACTGCTGGTCAAATATTACTCCATTACAAGTA
>NW_015656012.1:0-284 GCF_001515625.1 Sinocyclocheilus rhinocerous | reverse complement strand
TACACCTACTGAATACACTGACTAGCTTGTAGTATCTTTGGAATAAAGAGCTTTTAGAACGTTAAAAACCTATGGGGGAAAAATAAATAAATAAATAAATAATTATT
This sequence comes from Sinocyclocheilus rhinocerous, assembly GCF_001515625.1. NCBI lineage: Eukaryota > Metazoa > Chordata > Actinopteri > Cypriniformes > Cyprinidae > Sinocyclocheilus > Sinocyclocheilus rhinocerous. The sequence goes on along the minus strand of NW_015656012.1, from coordinate 177 downwards.
TAACACCCCTACCCACCCCCACAAAAGCAGGATTGTATTGATCTCACACAGCTCTGGACACATCTACAGTATGTGTAGCCATTCATCCACATTTGAACAGAGTGGAGAGTGAAATTGTAGTTTTCTGTAGAAACTGATAAGGAAGAAACAAAATCAAACCTGCTTTAAAACCCAGCA
>NW_015656011.1:0-7398 GCF_001515625.1 Sinocyclocheilus rhinocerous | reverse complement strand
CGACCAACAGGAAGTCAGCTATTTTGATTTGAATGTGGATTTTTTTTTAAATATGGCTGTGAATTAATTTATACTCCTCAGAGGAAAATTATACTATACACACCAAACTTTGTCAACATGATGTCAATATACTGAAGATGCTAAATTGCGAACGGATTTTCGATATGTTTAACAGTGTTGCAATGGCAATTTATTAAAGTAACAGTAAAAAAGATAACAGTAATTTTCTCATATCTTTAAAGTTCATTATCCTAACTCTTCAAAACTTTTTACATATGGAGAACAAGTCATTCTTAGGAAACATGCTAAGTGTCATAATTTAATCATGCTCAGGGGCCACTAAAAATTAAAACTATCACACATTACAGGTAATAGGTGAAGACTGTAATACCAAGGATGACCACCTGATGGAGACACAGGATTAAAAATCTTTTAACCCTCTCTGTGTATCAGAATGAATAATAATGCATGGAATTAGTTGATTTATACTGTACTGTCAGTATATGTTTACATAATTATTGTAGAATGCTTATAGGATTGCTAATTCTCTGAGTATCAGAATGAAAAATAATGCATAGAATCAATTGAAATGCACTGTACTGTCAGTATACTTTTTTCATAATTATTGTAGAAATGCTTATAGAGCATTACACTCATTTAAAAAAAAAATCTTTAAAGGAAAAATCATTACAACTTATATATCCCAACATCTCTCACTGATAGGAAAATAAATCTTTTAAGTCTGAGCCTTTACTGCTCAGTTCAATTAATTAGAATAAGAAACATATACATAAAATAAGTTAATATGTATTTTACTGGTAATATAGTTTATATAATTATTTCACAAATGCTTATAGATAATTAAAATAATTTTTAAAGTGGTTATAGATCATAAAAACGGTTGGCAACAATTTACAATAAGGTAATTAAAATAATTGTTAAAAATGGTTATAAATCATAAAACGTGTTGACAACAATTTACAATAAGGTCTCTTTGGTTAACATTAGTTAATGCATTAACTAACATGAACTAACAGTGCACAATATAATTTTAGATCATTAATTAATCTTTTTTTAATGTTAGTTAATACTAATATTCATGTTAATGTTATTTCACAATACATAAACTAATGTTAAGATACAACTTTACATTTTAAAAAAGTATTAATAAATTTTGAACTGAACATTATTCAACATTAATAAATTCTGTATAATTATTGTTCGTGTTAACTAATATAGTTAAATAAAATAGTTTGTTAGTTGTGAATTAACTAATGTAAAAAACTAAGTATGAACAATGTTTTTACTGTATTTATTTGTGTTAGTAAAAATAGTTTATATTAGTTTATGGTACAGTAACTGATGTGCATTAACTATAAATTGTAATTAATAATGTAGTAGTTAATTCTGACCATAATATTAAATAAGATTCAAAAATGCTTTATAAATATTGTTCGTGTTAACTTATATAATGTTAAAAACTAAAACCTTATTGAAAAGTGTTACAAAAGTTTTATATATTGTTCTCTTTGTGTGTGTGTGTGTGTGTGTGAGAGAGAGAGAGAGAAAGAGAATGAGAGTGTGAGAAAGAGAGGATAGAGAGAGACTAACATTAATAAATGCAATACAATTATTGTTCATGTTAATTAATATAGTTAATGTTAATAACTTAAACCTTATTGAAAGTGTTACCAAAGTTTTATATATTGTTACGTGTGTGTGTCTTGATGGTTCGGATTAACCCTTTAACCCGGATTAACTCTCAAAGTGCACCAGATTTATGAATTTAACTTTAAAATGTACAAAATTTTCTTACGGGGGAGCATGCCCCCGGACCCCCCTTGAGGGATCTAGGACCACCCACCACAGTCTCACAAAATCCTGTGGGAAACACTGTACATATATATATACATATATGTGTGTGTGTGTGTGTGTGTGTATATACAGTATATATATATAAACCCTATTGGTTGATACTTTTTTGTGGTAACAAATAATTGCGTGCATCTTGTGCAAGTTGGATTTAAACAATGTATAGGCCTGCAATAGAAACATTCTGATATCTACATTTCTGTTAGAATGAAAATAATTCAATAGGTCTGAACGATTAATTGCATTTGCGATAATATTGCAATATGAAAAAATTAGATTTTTCAATCACAGAGGCTGCGATTACACTCGGTCGGTCACGTGACACGAGAGAGTAAAGAGGTGTGTTCGACTTGAAGATCGATTGGTGTATGACATAAGGAGACGTCCGCGCTCTCTTATAGCTCTCACAGTACTTTGATGTCACACACCCATCGGTCTAAACAGCGCTGCTTCAAGTCGAGCGTGGGCCATCAGCAGAAAAAGAAAATAAATAAAACAGTAAACAGCCAAAGGACGTAACTTAGAATGGGAGATGGATCGGTTTGTGTAAGGCAAGAGAAAAGCCATAGATGAAGTCGCACAGACCCAGGCAGGTGCTGGTCATTTAAAAGCTAAATGCAGAAAATACATACACACACACACACACACACACACACATTTGAACACACATACCTAGATGATTTAAAAAAAATTGATAATACATTACGTAATTTGTGTCCGTTACTACAGAATAAAATAGCTAAATTATCACATTAACCTATAAGCAGCACATTTATATTAAATGTATATAAATAAAAAATAAGAAATATTTATGATATTTCCAATCTACTTACAAATGAATAACAAATGCACACAAAATATTAATTTGATTGAAAATAGTATTTATTATTTTGAGAAGAAAGACCCATGCACTGACTGATATACGAGACTATAGTCTGGTTAGTTATAGCATGGTTAGTTGCCAGGAACAACATATACAGTTTAACAGACATTATACAACACTGTATAACCACGGAATGCTCAAACTGACCAATCAGAATCAAGTATTCCAGAGAGCTGTTTAACTTGTTAAACTGCAGTCATGAAATTGGGCTATATATTCTTTCAGAGTAGTGTGTGAGAAAAACAGATGTGGTGCTGTTGAATTATTGATATTAAATGCCAATTAAAGATAACCCTGCTGGGAGGAATACTAAAGCATGTGTTTGCTGGCAGGTAAACACTATGGGGTGTACAGCTGTGAGGGCTGTAAAGGCTTCTTCAAGAGAACGGTGAGAAAGGATTTGACGTACACTTGCCGAGACAACAAGGACTGTTTAATTGACAAACGCCAACGCAACCGCTGCCAGTACTGCCGTTATCAGAAGTGCTTAGCCATGGGAATGAAGAGAGAAGGTGCGTTGCTTCTTTCTTTGAGTGATTGAGCACATTTACATGCACATGACACTTCCAAATAATATCAGAATTTGGTCTTATTCTGATTATGGATTGGTCATAAACTGACCTTAACCTGACCGGAATAACCAAATAGAGCAAATATTCCAGTTTCTTGAAATCATCTTATTCTGAATATCTAATGTTCATTTTTATCTGCTTATGTCCAAATGAAAGTAATCGTGAATGCTATGAGACACAGGCAGTTTTGAAAAGTAACACATTTTTGGAGGCAACAGATTCTTTTGAAAGACTTTAAAAGAAATAAACATTAATCAATTCACAGTACAGATGGCTGAAAGCGCTAATGACCTACCATTTGCAGTTCATTGCACTCCTGTGTGCTGTTGTCAAGAAAATGAAAGAGACTGATTAATGTGTTGATTAAATTACACATTTTAAGTCTAGAATCATCTAAAAGTAATTTCATTAAATTCCATTTCACTATTTCCACCAGAGAATACTGGGAAAGTAATGTCCATGTCTTCATTGATTCAGAATATATTCAGAATATTACATATGAGAATATTCCAGTAGCTGGGAAGCATGTAAACTATTTATTTATTTATTTGTAATTAATAGAATTTAGAATCTATGTATTTATTCATTATGCAAATGTCACTAAATGTTACTAAATATGATGAAATGATGACATTTACATTTAATTATTTAGCTGACACTTTTATCCAAAGCTACATAAAAATGTGGAATTAGGGTGACCATACGTGCTCTTTTTCCCGGACACGTACTGGCCAGGATTTCTATATTGCGTAAAATATCCAGGTTTTGGCATTGTTTTCCTGTTTTCATACTTGCTGAAGGTAATGGTTAAAAATTAGTTTGACCAATAGCATGCAGGCATTGTACTTAATCGACTAATCATGGCACGTAAGAAGGTAGGATCTACAGAGAGCAGTCAAAGCGATGCAAATACGCGTACATATTAGGTGCATGCTGCGCAGACCGATCGTTGTATGACATCAAAGTACCGCGAGAGAGATTTGAAAGCATAAGTTGCTGCGCTCTCTTATAGCTCTCACAGTACTTTGATGTCACAGTCTAAACAGCCTAAACAGCGCTGCTTCAAGTCGAGCGTGGGCCATCAGCAGAAAAAGAAAATAAATAAAAGCCAAAGGACGGGAGATGGATCGGTTTGTGAAAGGGAAGAGAAAAGCCATAGATGAAGTCGCACAGACCCAGGCAGGTGCTGGTCATTCAAAAGCTAAATGCAGAAACTATGACGAGGCATATCTTGCTCTCGGCTTCACTCACTATAAATGTTTATTATGTTTAATCTAATATTGTCTATACCGGACGCTACAGTTGTCGCGTCGCGCCGCAACAGCTCTACACTGGATGCGACAAAGTGACCATTGCAAATCATTTTAACTTTGTGTCAGAACGTCATAAATAGAACAAGGCATCAGTTTAATGTCGGGTTTTGTTGTGTCGCGCCCTATACAGTCTATGGTCACGCCACGGCGCATCCAGTGTACACAGCGTCACTGATTATAATGGGTTCTACTGTATTTTGCTGCTCGCATCCGGTGTAGACACGGTGTTTAATGTCGTTGGTGAGGAGGAAACCCGTGTGTGCCATGCTACGCCGAATTGAGGCAGTAATTAAAGCAGAAGGAGACCCTACCAAGTTATTGAGTACATGTACAGTAAATGAGCATACTTTCCAGAAGGCCAACAATTCATTAAAAATGTTTTTTTTTATTGGTCTTATGGAGTATTCTAATTTGTTGAGATAGTGAGTTGGTGGGTTTTTGTTAAATGTGAGCCAAAATCATCACAATTAAAAGAACCAAAGAATTAAACTACTTCAGTCTGTGTGCATTGAATTTATTTAATACACGAGTTTCACAATTTGAGTTGAATTACTGAAATAAATGAACTTTTCCACGACATTCTAATTTATTGAGATGCACCTGTAGTTGTTAAATAAAAATGTCCAAAATCATTCAGCCCTACAATTCAATGAGTTTTTGTTTTATAAATCATAATTTACTCCTGTGCTCATGGTAGGCCTTAACCATGCATTTAAGGGTGGGGTGATTATCTGCTTCATGCTATGTCTTTGTTAGAAACAACAGTTGTCCAGTGTTTTATTTTGAAACTACAGTTGAAAGCTGGAGATAAAACAGTTCTAGTCTGGTCTATGCTTTAGCAGGGCACTGACACTGAATGTCCAGTAATGCCGAGTTCACACTGCACGATTTTAGCCCGATTTTTCACTCGCCGACAGGTTTTGCGAAATCGCCGACAAATGCCAGACATCAGAGGCAAATCAGTGCTCGTTCACGCGAGTGACAATCACGCAGTGTGAATTATCAAAGACGCGATCTGAGGGAGTCGCCGACACGTCGATGACCTACAGCCAATGAAAGACCAAGATACAGGGCAGCGGGAAGTTCGGGGAGGAGTTATAGACCAGAATATCAGTATTTTAATATATATATATGAACAATTATATCATACAGAAACAAGCACAAACATTTGCTTGACCAGGCACAACATCAGCATAACAATTAGTCTACTGCAAAATTATTTACCTCCAACTCTCTTTGCAGAACACCCAATCCCTGTTCCCTGCATCTCCCTCCTGCATAATCTGTTTTTCTTTTTCTCCTTGTAGCTGGAAATCAGCTCACAGACAATTTGCGGGCTATATATATATTTTTTTAATAATTCCAGTCTCGCTCGAGAACTTTGCGGACCAGACAGAGTTGACGGCGATTCTTCCTATTGTGAAGTAGCGCGGTAAAGTTAGTTTTAGGTTCGATATTCGCCAGACATTAGCTTTCGCGTGCCACTGTTCTATAGGGTCGACAGTCCTACAAAGATACCACTACCACGATTAGTTTTAACAATATGCAACAACTTTATATCGACATGAAAATATTATTTAAAAACCGCCTAAGTGTATTGTAGCAGCAAATTTAAACCGGAGAAAGCTTTGACGTGCTATAGCGGCGCTTGATGCGTAAGGGACCGTCTGACAATTCCACCGATTGGGTTTAAAACGTCCAATGTATTTTAACTAACGTGACTTTTAACATTTAAAAAAAAAAACATTGCCAAACTGTAAAGCGTGAATAACTCATAGTGATTTACTACAGGTGGGATTTTGCCAATACCTTCCTTCATATATGCAGTACAGTACACAATTATGTTCAATTACTGTAATTCACCAAAAGGTTTTTTTTTTATGTTCCAAAGGTTGTAGTACATTCCTAGTTACAAGACTGACTTACTACAGGTGAAATTTTGCCAATATCTCCCTTACTTTACGTACAGTACATAATTATTCTTAGAAAACAATTACTGTAATTCATCAAATGGGTTTTTTTATGTTCCAAAGGTTGTAGTACATTCCTAGTGGCCAGACTGACTTACTACAGGAGAAAGTTTGCCAATATCACCCTTACTGTACATACAGTACATAATTAATCAGCAAAAACCATTACTGTAATTGACCAAAATGGTTTTTTTCATGTTCCAAAGGCTGTAGTACATTTGTAGTTATGAGACTGACTTACTACAGGTGAGATTTTGCCAATATCGCCCTTACTGTACTTACAGTACATAATTAATCTGCAAAAAACATTACTGTAATTCATCAGATGGGTTTTTTTTATGTTCCAAAGGCTGTAGTACATTTGTAGTTATGAGACTGACTTACTACAGGTGAGATTTTGCCAATATCACCCTTACTGTACTTACAGTACATAATTAATCTGCAAAAAACATTACTGTAATTCATCAGATGGGTTTTTTTTATGTTCCAAAGGCTGTAGTACATTTGTAGTTATGAGACTGACTTACTACAGGTGAGATTTTGCCAATATCACCCTTACTGTACTTACAGTACATAATTAATCTGCAAAAAACATTACTGTAATTCATCAGATGGGTTTTTTTTATGTTCCAAAGGCTGTAGTACATTTGTAGTTATGAGACTGACTTACTACAGGTGAGATTTTGCCAATATCACCCTTACTGTACGTACAGTACATAATTAATCTTCTATAACAATTACTATAATTCACCAAAAGGGTTTTTTTATGTTCTAAAGGTTGTAGTACA
>NW_015656010.1:39324-40663 GCF_001515625.1 Sinocyclocheilus rhinocerous | reverse complement strand
GTGTGTATATGTGTGTATATATGTATATATATATGTGTATATGTATATATATGTATATATATGTATATATATAATTTAGATATCATGAAATAACATTTCTCATATCGTGGTCATATATCATAAATACATGCACATAGTTCAGTTGAATGGTGAAAATCGCCCTCTTTAACAGTGCAGTTAAACAATGTACGAAGCTAAAATAACCCCAACATTAACAACAACAATAAAATAAGAGCGCATGCATTTTATGTGCATCTGACTGATCGATCAACCATGATTTATCTGTCAATCAGATGCATTTAAAATCGCTTTTTCTGTGTGGGTGCTTTGGATGTGTGAGCACATGGGCAAAGAAACAAGATAGATGTAGCTAAAAAAGGTAATTTCAGGTCATTTCGAGGTAATAAATATAGTAAATTAATAATGCAGTGCTAATTGACATAAAATTTAATACAGTATAGAAACTATTCTGCCTTATGTTTGTATAAAGCAATTCTAAAATTGTCATTAGGAAAATACAGAAAAAATATTATAGAATACAAATTATTGCTTATCATCCAGCAGTGTATTTGATTTCTAATCCAATTAAAATACATAAGAAAAAATAAAGCCTTTACATTTTTTTTTGTTTTGTTTTGTTTTACATTTCTGTCCCCCTCATTTCTGAAATGATGGCTATGCCCCTATGTTTGCCGTACAGAAAACCGTGCACGAGTCTTCTTGTGCTTGAATGGTTTAAAGTCATTAAAATGCACACAAAGGAATCGAAATTTTAATTTTATAACAGGGATAGATAGTATGTTTGCTTAACAATTTATGAGACTAATATCATGTTTTGCTCCAAAATCACTATATAACATCAGTCGTGTTTGAAACAGTTAGCTTCTGTGGTTCCATGTTGCTTCTTATCACAGTGAGATGGAAAATATTTTTTATAAAAATCTTTACTGTGAAACAAGCTGTAGCAAATTAGCTCAAAAGGGAAATAAATTATAACTGGTTATAATTAATAATAAATATTTAGATTAGATCTTAGAATTAACTGTAGCAGAATCAATATTACAATTATTTGATCTGTCCGTCCACCGAGCAGACAATATAATCATTTATCAATTCAAGGAAAGATTATTTTCCTGGCCAAGGAACAGTAGCTTTCCTACTTTATGCAGTACTAGCAGTAATTTAGCATGTAGCAAGAATTCAACATTCAGTGACCCCGAATTGTGAACAGCACACAGAGACAATCAATTGTGAATATAAGGGATTTAATAAATGAAACTATAGCTAACGTACAACTAAACTAAGCAAAACACATATATACAGAATGAAGGAAAGTAAG
>NW_015656010.1:34839-38405 GCF_001515625.1 Sinocyclocheilus rhinocerous | reverse complement strand
GCTGCTTTTAACTTCTGCTGATTGACTGCTTCTCACAAAGAGTATTTCTTTACACTGTTTTGCTGGCGCTTGAACACACTTTCCTGTTTATCAGAACAAATTGCCAAGCAAAGCACACGACACTGACAAGGTACGCGATACAGTACGAGACCAAACGCTATATTCTTTAATACCAAGAATTAATTAGATATTAATAAGATTAATAAGATATTAAACCAGAGATATATTCATACACCTGAGTATGAGCGTTTAGAGCTTAACTAATACAAAGTCCCTAATCATGCAGATTTATGCTACAGGCTCTGTGTAGTAGTGTACATTAAGAAAGTTATTTCCCTTAAACAGGAAATTAACGTTCTTAGAATTGACAGACAGTTGGCCCTGAGAGGTCAAGTAAATACTTACAGCGGATCTAAATATAACTAGTTATAATTAATTATAAATGATTAATTATTCATATTTCCCCTTTGAGCTGATTCGCTACACCCATATAAATGTAGAATGTGGGGCCATGTCTGTAATTTATATGCAAATGTCAAAAGGTTAAAATGGGTCTCTAAGACATAAAACCCCAATGATCATCCATGATTTTAAGCAGATGCTACAAAGCTATGTCAATTAGTGTTGCATTGCAATTGGGTGGTTATAATCTTCCATGTTTCATCAGTCAAAGCGTCTCTATCTGCATGTTATTCAGCTGTAGTGATATCTGATACATTTGTCCATAAGGGATTTCCTGGGTCTCACTTGTGAAACAGACATTACAGTATATGAGTGTTAGGGTTAGGGTTAACCCTGCTCCATAATGCTCACATCATCTCATTTTGGGTAAAAATAGAAAAATAATACTAAAGTACTTTGTAACGCAGTAACTTGAGTAGTTTTTCAGCAAACTACTTTTTTACTCTTTCTTGAGTCATATTATTTTTCAGTACTTTTACTTGCACTCAAGTAAATTATTCCTTAAACAGCAATACTTTTACTTAAGTACAATTTCTTAGTACTCTTTAGACCACTGGTTGTCGCTTGTGAAATCAAAATGATGGCGACGTGGGTGGAAACTTACAGATTAAGGGGCGGTAATATTATAATAAGATTTCTTTGCAACGTCACTAGGGGAGCGAAATTAGATGCACTCGTTTTTCAGACGCTTGCAGAAAAAGGCTTACCAAAACAAAGTTAATGGGTTAATCTTTTTCACGTTTCATTGGTTGGTAGATGCACCAGGGACCTGATCATAGCACTTTAAATGAGTTTTAAATGAGTCTACCCCCCAAGATTACTGTTATAAACATGAGCTGCACCCAAAAGGTAAAGGGGGAGGTGTTTCTACAATTTATAGTAATATTTTCTGTATTTCTCAGAGCTCTGGATTCAAGTATAATTTGTTTTAAGTAATGGGCCACTCTAATCTCCTTATTCAGTGTGTTTCTGGCTTGATTGTATAAACTTGTGAAATCATCAAAACCTACAACATGTATGTTAGTTAGACCCTATTCCATCTTAGCTACTAAAAGAGGTGCTTCCAGAAGTCATAGATCCTCTTCTGAATATTATTAATTCATCAATGTCTTTAGGATATGTCCCTAATACCTTCAAATTGGCTGTTATTAAGCCTCTCGTTAAAAAAACACAACTTGATCCTAGAGAATTAGTTCATTACAGATCAATCTCAAATCTCCATTTTCTGTAAAAAATACTAGAAAAGGCAGTATCCTCTCAGCTATGTTCCTTCTTAGAGAGAAATTGTATCTGTGAGGATTTCCAGTCAGGATTTAGACCGTATCATAGTACAGAGTCTGCTCTCATCAATTACAAATGACCTGCTCTTATCATCCAATCGTGGTTGTATTTCTCTATTAGTGCTACTGAATCTTTGTGCTGCGTTTGACACTATCGAGCACAACATTCTTTTGAGTAGACTACAAAATTATGTTGGCATTAGTGGAATTGCATTGTCATGGTTCAAATCTTACTTATTAAACCGTCATCAATTCATAGCAGTAAATGACGAGATATCATACCTGTTCACAAGTACAGTATGGAGTGCCACAAGGCTCAGTACTAGGACCATTGCTTTTCACACTTTACATGTTACCCTTGGGAGATATCGTCAGGAAACATGGTGTTAGCTTTCACTGTTATGCTGATGATACTCAGCTCTATATTTATTTGCGGCCCGATGAAACCTACAAATTTGCAAAACTAACGGAATGCATAGTTGATATAAAAAACTGGATGTCTAGTAATTTCCTACTGCTATTCTGAAAAAACTGAGGTTTTAATTATTGGACCAAAATGTCCGCATGTATGGCTGTTCTGTTAATTCCTTGTCATCAGTTAGGAACCTAGGTGTGCTATTTGATGGTAATCTTTCCTTTGAAAAACATGTTTATAGCATTTGGAAAACTGCATTTTTCCATCTTAAAAATATATCTAAGGGTGTACTTACACCAGGAAAGTCGGCTAGTTCACTTGCTTTGGTCCAGACCAAATACAATGTTGATTTTTTTTAGTTTGGTGCAATTCGCTTTCACACTGCCCTTTTTGCAAGTGAACCAGAAATTCTAAACAAAACCACACGTGTGCTAAGGTCATCCATTCATTGGACAGAAATTCTCAAGCAGGGAAAAACAGGAAGTGCAAAAACAGGCTAATCATGAAGATCTTTCATAGTGCATTTTTTATTCTTTTACTGATTTGGTGTTATCAGATACTAACGCAATATGAAGAAACTTATGAGCATCATATGAGAATGTCAGACGATGTTGAAATTACGACTTGCCGAAAATAAAATCTATAGATATAAAATACTTAAAGCACATCACAATGTTAGTTTAAAAATTTAACCTATATAAATGTGCGCTGTTAGGCGCATATACAATCGTTTGTGCGGAGAATGGAAGCTGAAGCGCGCTTCAGGACATCAGTGGAAACAAATTAAATACGCCGTCATTTTTGCTCATAAAGGTAAGAATAATACATCGTTCGGAACTGTAAAGGGTCTATTTTTATTTGTGTGCATTCACAATAAAGAAAACTTTGTGCTTTTGTAAAATAAAAATTAAACTCTTATTATTATGTAATCCGTAAAGATGCATTTCTTTCTAAATGATGAGATGGCGAGTTAGGATCATCAACTCCATCTTTGTGACACTGACTCATAAAACACTAGTTTATTAATAATTCAAATACAGTGCCGTGAAAAGGTTTTTGCCCCCTTCCTGTTTTTTTTATTTTTTGCATATTTGTCACACTTAAAAGATTCAGATCATCAAACCAATTTTAATATTACGCAAAGATAATGCAAGTAAATACAAAATGCAGTTTTTAAATGATAATTTCATTTATTAAGGGAAAAAAGCTGTCCAAACCTGCCCGGCCCTACGTGAAAAATTATTTGCCCCCCCCTCTTAAATCATGAAAGAACTGTGATTAACCACATTATTTTAGAAAGCGGAGTTAAATTTCACTAGCCACACGCAGGCCTGATTACTGCCAGACCTGTTGAATCAAGAAATCACTTAAATACAACCTGTCTCCCAAAGTGCAGCATGCTTAAAGAG
>NW_015656010.1:32128-34715 GCF_001515625.1 Sinocyclocheilus rhinocerous | reverse complement strand
ATGATGAGATGGCGAGTCAGGATCATCAACTTCATCTCTGCGACACTGACTCATAAAACACTAGTTTATTAGTAAATAATTCAAATATCTCCTTACTATTTTCCCCCAACATAGTCATGGTAATTTTTGCGCCAAGCTTTAGCCTATTTAGCGCGCTCACATCACGTTGCTGTGCGCCATGGTCACGAAAACTCACCATTTGCATCTGTTTTTAAGCATTGTGGTTTAAAAACAAGTGATTTAAACCATTGAAACGCAAATAACAGCACTATGTGCGCGAGCTGTCTGTTTCTGAGCGTGATTACTGCAATTGGGTCGGATCGAGGGCGGGTCATATTCACACCTTAAACGAACCGTACCAGAGTTCGTTTGGAAGCGGACTGAGACCACCTCTTCAGCTGGGTCTCTGTGTGGTTGTTTGGTCCGCACCCGAGTGCGATTGCTGTATTCACACCTGCCAAAAACGTCCGCACCAAGAGGGGAAACGAACTTGAGTTCGATTCAATTGAACCAAACAAGACAGGTGTGAATACACCCTCAATTACGACCTATGCTCTCAATGTCAAATGCAGAAACCTTAATTCATGCATTCATGATCTCAAGGTAATATTATTTTAATGCTTTATTGGATGGTTTCTCTGCGCGCTCAATAAACAAACTCCAGCTTGTCCAAAACGCAACAGCTAGAGTTCTTACTAGAACCAGGAAGTATGACCATATTAGCCCCATTCTGTTAACACTGCACTGGCTCCCTATTAAACATTGTATACATTTTAAAATCTTTTTACATTTTAAACATTTTAAAATCTCCTCAGTACATGAGTGAGCTCTTATCGCATTATAGTCCTTTACGTCCGCTGCAATCTCAAAACTCTGGCCATTTGATAATACCTAGAATATCAAAATCAGCTGCGGGCAAGCAGATCCTTTTCCTATTTAGCGCCCAAACTCTGGAAAAAGAGTTTAAAGTTGTTTGAGAGGCAGACACACTCTGTCAGTTTAAATCTAGTGTAGCAAATTAGCTCAAAAGTGACATGTATATAAATAATTACAATTAATTATAATTAATTACAATTATTTACCTCAGCTGCCAGTAGTACCTGTAGCAGAATTAATATTACAATCAACTAATCTGCTCGTCCAGCGAACATTCAGTGTAATTTCATATCAACTCAACGAAAGGATATTTTTGTGACCACAGAAAATAACTCTTACAGCACTAATGCATTAGAGCATGCAGCTATAGATCGGATCTTAAAAGGGACACTATTCACAAGCAGTGACAGAACCAGAAACTCATGTAATATGTGCACAAAAGTTTTATGAACTAAACACTAACACATAACTAATCTAAACAAACAAACAAACATACAAATCACTCACACATGAGGAAGTAGAAGTGGATGAATGAAACTGGAAAATGAGTCAGTTAACCAGTGAAACCATACGCACAATGACATACGGGCATTATGTGTTTTTCCTATGAGTAAAATGAGTAAGAGCCCGCATTCCTTTGAGCAATAAAACTAGTGTTATCAGATTATTTGTCTTTGGTTGCCATGGAACCAGAGGCCTGTTCTGCCTTTTTGAGGTGTTAGTTGCATTTCGGGGGAAGGGTCCATAGACCCTCATAGTTGGCTTGTTGGTTGGGTGAGGGGTGTTAGGGATTATTTGTTGAATATAACAAATAATTGTGTGTCTGATTGGTCCACACGCTACACTAGATTAAAGACCCATCTCTTTAACCTGACATACACATAACACACTATCACATTTCTATGATTCAAATCCGTTCATCCATATGATTCAAATCCAAATTCAAAGGATTGTTAGGCTGCATTAATTAGGTCGACCGGGACCGGGAACACTTCCAATAACACCCGATGCACTTGCTACATTGTAAGAAGAATGGCATCTATGCTAATATTAGTCTCTTTCATTCTTATTCTGAGGTCACCGTAGCCACCGAGATCCAGTCTGTATCCAGATCAGATGGTCACTGCAGTCACCCGGATACGGTCGGTTTCCTGTCCAGATGGTGGATCAGCACCTAGAGACGACCTCTACAGCCCTGAATGTCAGCGGAGACCATATCAACTAGACGAGCCCTAGACACAGATTCCCAGCGAAGATCTCTTCGGCCAACGGCACAAGACCATAAGAACCAGACGAGTCCTTTGCTCAATCTTAATTGCGTTGCAGTCTGGAATTAAACCACATCATGCTGGTTTTGTCTGGCCAGAGGAGAACTGGCCACCGACTGAGCCTGGTTTCTCTCAAGGTTTTTTTCTCCATTTCTATCACCGATGGAGTTTTGGTTCCTTGCCACTGTCACCTTTGGCTTGCTTAGTTGGGGACACAATTTCTGGCAATATTGTTGACTTGATTGAACAAACACTATTTGAAGAGAACTAAACTGAGCTGAACTGAGCATCACTGAATCAACGATAAACCAACTTTAACTAAAAAGCTGTTTTCTATTGTCCTTTTGCATTATCAGCACACGTGTTTCCTGTCTAACACTGTGAAGCTGCTTTGACACAATCTGTATTGTATAAAGCGATATTTAAAGGTGACTTGACTTTTT
>NW_015656010.1:23000-31987 GCF_001515625.1 Sinocyclocheilus rhinocerous | reverse complement strand
CACCGACTCTCGCATCCTCCTCCGTTGTGCCTATGGATCCAAACTGGCATACATGCTACAGGTCGAGAATAAAGCCAAGGATAAAGCAGAGATTACTAACCCGAAAAAAAATGGTTTTTCGCGTTGGGGATTTTTCTTTTTTTTTTTTTTTTTTTACATTTAGTGGGGGTGGCCAGACAGATGAGGTGGGTTGATTGTAGTCTTTTTGTAGGTGGGTAACTTGTTATAGGATCTGCTTGGACAGGTGACCCACCTTCACAGTACTACATGAGCAGACACCCATAAAAAGCTGACCCATATTCCGAACAGTCTGTTAAAAGTTTCAGCATGAAGTATGTTTTGCCTTGATGTAGAACACTTAACTATCTTGTTAATGCTGAATATGAATCTGAACAAATCACCATATACAGGTGCATCTCAATAAATTAGAATGTCGTGGAAAAGTTCATTTCAGTAATTCAACTCAAATTGTTAAACTCGTGTATTAAATAAATGCAATGCACAGACTGAAGTAGTTTAAGTCTTTGGTTCTTTTAATTGTGATGATTTTGGCTCACATTTAACAAAAACCCACCAATTCACTATCTCAACAAATTAGAATATGGTGACATGCCAATCAGCTAATCAACTCAAAACACCTGCAAAGGTTTCCTGAGCCTTCAAAATGGTCTCTCAGTTTGCTTCACTAGGCTACACAATCATGGGGAAGACTGCTGACCTGACAGTTGTCCAGAAGACAATCATTGACACCCTTCACAAGGAGGGTAAGCCACAAACATTCATTGCCAAAGAAGCTGGCTGTTCACAGAGTGCTCTATCCAAGCATGTTAACAGAAAGTTGAGAGGAAGGAAAAAGTGTGGAAGAAAAAGATACACAACCAACCGAGAGAACCGCAGCCTTATGAGGATTGTCAAGCAAAATCGATTCAAGAATTTGAGTGAACTTCACAAGGAATGAACTGAGGCTGGGGTCAAGGCATCAAGAGCCACCACACACAGACGTGTCAAGGAATTTGGCTACAGTTGTCGTATTCCTCTTGTTAAGCCACCCCTGAACCACAGACAACGTCAGAGGCATCTTACCTGGGCTAAGGAGAAGAAGAACTGGACTGTTGCCCAGTGGTCCAAAGTCCTCTTTTCAGATGAGAGCAAGTTTTGTATTTCATTTGGAAACCAAGGTCCTAGAGTCTGGAGGAAGGGTGGAGAAGCTCATAGCCCAAGTTGCTTGAAGTCCAGTGTTAAGTTTCCACAGTCTGTGATTTGGGGTGCAATGTCATCTGCTGGTGTTGGTCCATTGTGTTTTTTGAAAACCAACGTCACTGCACCCGTTTACCAAGAAATTTTGGAGCACTTCATGCTTCCTTCTGCTGACCAGCTTTTTGAAGATGCTGATTTCATTTTCTAGCAGGATTTGGCACCTGCCCACACTGCCAAAAGCACCAAAAGTTGGTTAAATGACCATGGTGTTGGTGTGCTTGACTGGCCAGCAAACTCACCAGACCTGAACCTCATAGAGAATCTATGGGGTATTGTCAAGAGGAAAATGAGGAACAAGAGACCAAAAAATGCAGATGAGCTGAAGGCCACTGTCAAAGAAACCTGGGCTTCCATACCACCTCAGTAGTGCCACAAACTGATCACCTCCATGCCACGCTGAATTGAGGCAGTAATTAAAGCAAAAGGAGCCCCTACCAAGTATTGAGTACATGTACAGTAAATTAACATACTTTCCAGAAGGCCAACAATTCATTAAAAATGTTTTTTTTTATTGGTCTTATGGAGTATTCTAATTTGTTGAGATAGTGAGTTGGTGGGTTTTTGTTAAATGTGAGCCAAAGACTTAAACTACTTCAGTCTGTGTGCATTGCATTTATTTAATACACGAGTTTCACAATTTGAGTTGAATTACTGAAATAAATTAACTTTTCCACGACATTCTAATTTATTGAGATGCACCTGTAAAAGCTGGATTTCCATCCACTAAAGAGCTGTCAAAACAGCTACCATTTCTGTTGTGAAAACACATTTCCAGAACTCTCAGTTGATTAACCCAAAACTTGAGGTAAGCTGGTTCCAAAACCATGAATACAATTCATGTATGTTTGTTCACTGTGAACACACAAGAAAACCTGGTCCGGGGCTGGTTATGTTGAGGGCATAAGTTGCTATGGCTACTTAAACACCCTGAAAGTTATGTCTGCTTTTGGAACTGAAAGTTTAGGTTTTCCGTAAACGTACCCTGGTATATCACAGAACCAGCATTCTGGAATACCCCCATGGTCTCATGTCATTTTGATGATTCTGACTTAAAATGAATAATGTACACTGCTATGGATACAGTTGCATGACTGGAATCAAGACTCTTATCAGCCACCGTTTTCCAACCCTGGCTCTTGAGTAGCCACAACATAAACCTTTTAGATGTTTCAGCATGACACACCCATTTCAGGTTATGGACTTGGGCTGTGTTCCACTTCCAAGTTCTATTCCCTTCCCTCAACAACTTCCTTTAATCTTGTGGATTTGGATGTACAAATTTGCTTACTTTGAGCAAGTACCCACTATTGGTGGAACCCAAGAAACTGGTTTAAGTGAAATGCCCTTGATCACTTCGAATCCGCTATAGAGCTTATTAATCATTTATAATGCACCAGTATATTCACCTATGATAACAACACAAAAAAGTAATCTTAAGATAGATACAAGTATTAAGCACTGAAATCTCAAAGTATATAATCATACAACTTGAGCTGATGTTAAATGGCATGTGCTGTGATGATCGATATGCATTTTGATAGCTGGGGCGGCTTGAAGCATACATAGGAGTATACCTGCTCCCTAAAACAAAATCAAGGGGTCAGGGGTGTCAACGGAAACTTCCCTTATCCCCTTGGAGTTTCAAAGTCTTAACTGAGAAGTTGAAATGTGTGTTTAATTAGGGAGATATACAAAATGTGTGGTCAAGTGGGTACTCCAGGAAGAGGGTTAGGAAACAGTTTTGAATCATCTTCACAAATAATGCCTAGTCCGAATACTGTTGTTCCACTACTGTATGCGACTGGAGGTCATCTTTTGTAACTGGAAATAGCCAAGGTGGTTTTCTTCAATAAATTCAATGTCTTGAAATTATATATCATAAAATGAACCAAGACTCCATCTACAAACAAGATTTTTCTTTTCCTCTTAGCTTTAATCATTGGCACTTGGTTATTTGTACTTTTCACATTTGATCCTTGACATGAAATTAGAAAAAAAAAGAAAAAAAAGGGGCCTTAAACAACCGTGTTCGGTCACTTCCTGTTGGACATTTACAGGTAAAATCTTTCTCCATTCTTTAGCCATACTAGAATTAACAGTTTTGTGTCATACAGAAACCAATACTCGTTTGTGCATTTAGTAACAAACTACACAGTGTCAATTAACTTATTTCAGGAGTGAGTCTTATTTACTTACAGGACTGCATCAAAATGTTGAGAGCACAAGATGCAGGACTCAAACAAGATGGATCAAAGGTAGAAATCACACAAGATCAAAGACTGCACAGCCTACACTATAAAACTTGTTACAAGAGATACAAAATCAGTGTCCACTCCTGTTCAAGCTTCCAGCATTGTAAAGTTCTGCAGTACACATTAGGGTTAACAATCTAGTTCATTACACCAACTCTTGTTCTTAAGCTTTGCACACTTGTATTGCAGGTACGAAAACACATTCTCTTACACGCTCAAACAATTTACATGTACGTTTCTCTCTGCCAGTCTATTCCACCTCCTTCCCTCTCTCTCTCAAAAAAAAAAAAAAAATGAAAAAAGAAAAAACATGCATGCAAGGTGCACATGCCACAGGCTCCACTGTTTCTCTGTTTTTCTGTTGAGTACTGTCTGTATCTCAATCGTCAGTTGTCTCCAGAACACTCTGACTCAGAGCCAAGGCCCAGTAGTGCTCAGTGCCATGCTTCTTAAAATGTTCCCTAGCCATACTTTCTGTTGGACACTGTTTAAACTTAACCTCCCCGTAGCTACGTTCCTTGGCTGTACCCTGAGAGAGAGAAAAAAGTATATATTTAAGTCCACAAAGGATAATAAGAAAAAGGAAGACAAACTATATCTCATTATATTATTTAGTGTCTACTTGCATATCAGTAAAAACCATACAAAAATAAAGAAAAAAACAAATGGTGAGTCATGACAAACGTCTCCGCTTACTATCGTAACCTCGGTTCCCTGAGAGCGGGAACGAGACATCGCGGAGGTTTCTCCGCTATGGGAACTCCTTCCCTTCCGGCCTTTCTTGAAGTCCTATTGGCTCTCGCCTGTCCAATTGACTGGCCAATTGTCGCAAAGTATGCAAATCGCATGCAAATATTAACGAGCTCCAGAGGCAGTATAAAATGCGGTGCATGCGACAATTACGTCAGAATCTGATTCTGAACGCCGCTTAGCTGGTCGAGCTTTCACGAGACATTGCGGAGGTTTCTCTGCTATGGGAATGACATTCAATCCCGCCATGAGAGAGGCTATGAGCAGCCTGAACAAGTTACACACTCAGCGAGATAACCGGAGCAAGCAGCCGGGTCGATATGAGCATCACGGCACTATTTCACAAACACTCCCCATTTTATGGCATACAAACGTCTCGTGGAGGGCTCCCGCGCCTCCGAAAGCGTGTCAAGCACTCAAAAATGCAGGGCGCTCAGCTCCTCTGATATCTCCGAAGCAGCCACACATGAAGGCTCCATAACTCCGGGTTCAGGTGCCACACCGAGCCGCTCGCTTGAGACAGCAGATCCTTCCTGACAGGAATCAGCCAGGTCGGCACCACCAGCAGCTCTGTCAGGTCTAGGAACCAAGGCTGGTTTGGCCAGCACGGGGCCATGAGTATCACCGAAGCCCCCTCCTCTCTGATCTTGCATAACACCAGCAGCAATATCTTGATCGGGGGAAACGCGTACAGTCTGGCTGCTGGCCAGGGCGACGTCAGAGCATCCCCTTTCAGCGGGGAGTGAGACAGAGAGAAGAACAGCGGGCAATGCGTATTCTCACTCTACGCAAACAAATCCACCTCCGCTCTTCCGTAGCGGGTCCAATCAGTTGTCTCCAGAACACTCTGACTCAGAGCCAAGTCCCAGTAGTGCTCAGTGCCATGCTTCTTAAAATGTTCCCTAGCCATACTTTCTGTTGGACACTGTTTAAACTTAACCTCCCCGTAGCTACGTTCCTTGGCTGTACCCTGAGAGAGAGAAAAAAGTATATATTTAAGTCCACAAAGGATAATAAGAAAAAGGAAGACAAACTATATCTCATTATATTATTTAGTGTCTACTTGCATATCAGTAAAAACCATACAAAAATAAAGAAAAAAACAAATGGTGAGTCATGACAAACGTCTCCGCTTACTATCGTAACCTCGGTTCCCTGAGAGCGGGAACGAGACATCGCGGAGGTTTCTCCGCTATGGGAACTCCTTCCCTTCCGGCCTTTCTTGAAGTCCTATTGGCTCTCGCCTGTCCAATTGACTGGCCAATTGTCGCAAAGTATGCAAATCGCATGCAAATATTAACGAGCTCCAGAGGCAGTATAAAATGCGGTGCATGCGACAATTACGTCAGAATCTGATTCTGAACGCCGCTTAGCTGGTCGAGCTTTCACGAGACATTGCGGAGGTTTCTCTGCTATGGGAATGACATTCAATCCCGCCATGAGAGAGGCTATGAGCAGCCTGAACAAGTTACACACTCAGCGAGATAACCGGAGCAAGCAGCCGGGTCGATATGAGCATCACGGCACTATTTCACAAACACTCCCCATTTTATGGCATACAAACGTCTCGTGGAGGGCTCCCGCGCCTCCGAAAGCGTGTCAAGCACTCAAAAATGCAGGGCGCTCAGCTCCTCTGATATCTCCGAAGCAGCCACACATGAAGGCTCCATAACTCCGGGTTCAGGTGCCACACCGAGCCGCTCGCTTGAGACAGCAGATCCTTCCTGACAGGAATCAGCCAGGTCGGCACCACCAGCAGCTCTGTCAGGTCTAGGAACCAAGGCTGGTTTGGCCAGCACGGGGCCATGAGTATCACCGAAGCCCCCTCCTCTCTGATCTTGCATAACACCAGCAGCAATATCTTGATCGGGGGAAACGCGTACAGTCTGGCTGCTGGCCAGGGCGACGTCAGAGCATCCCCATCCAGCGGGGAGTGAGACAGAGAGAAGAACAGCGGGCAATGCGTATTCTCACTCTACGCAAACAAATCCACCTCCGCTCTTCCGTAGCGGGTCCAAATCATCTGAACTGACTCGGGGTGCAACCTCCACTCTCCTTGAGGAATCCTTTTCCTCGAAAGCATGTCCGCCCCATGGTTCAGGAGACCGGGGATGTGCGCTGCTCTGATGGAGAGAAAGTGACGGTCCGCCCACCGGAGATTCGCTGCCTGCTTGTACAGCGCCCTGGAGCGCACACCTCCTTGGTGATTTATGTACGAGACCACAGACATGTTGTCAGTGCAAATCAGTACATGCCGCTGATCCAGCTGCGTTCGAAAAACCTTTAGGAGCTAAGAACACTGCTTCCAGCTCCAATCAGTTTATGTGCCACCGGCTCTGGCGTTCTGCCCACAGCCCCGAGGCCGGCATGCCCTCGCACACTGCTCCCCAGCCGTGAGTCGATGCGTTTGTCATGAACACAACGCGCAACATCACCAAGCCCAGGGGAACCCTCCAGCTGAAGAGATCTGGGTTGTGTCACGGCCTCAGAGCTTCGATGCAGCCGTGGGAGACCACGATGTGCAAACGGCCCAAAGTCCACGCCGTCCATAACTGCAGCGGGCATGTGTAGTAAACCCAGATGACACACTGCTGATGCTGCTGCCATGAGTCCCAGCAGCCTCTGAAATTCCTTCAAGTGAACAGAGTTGCCTAGTCTGAAATGGCGCAGGGAAGACAAAATGGCCACCAAGCGCTCCCGAGAGAGACGGGCGCACATCTCCACTGAGTTGAAACACACCCCCAGATATGTTATAGACTGACTCTGGGCGAGAATGCTCTTCTGCATGTTGACACATAGCCCTAGGGACTCCAAGTGACGAAGCAGCGTGTCTATATGGCCAACTAGCGTGTCCTGTGAGATAAAATCAGCCAATCGTCCAGATAGTTGAGAATGCGCATCCCGCTCACTCTGAGGAGGGAAAGTGCTGCATCCATGCACTTCGAGAAAGTGCGTGGGGCTAAAGCCAGCCCAAATGGAAGAACAGAGTACTGGTACACCGCACCCTTGAAAGCAAACCTTAGAAAGCGTCTGTGATGTGGTGCTATCTGAATGTGAAAGTATGCTTCATTTAAATCCATGGACGAAACCAGCGAGTTTGCGCCAGCATCCGTTTCAGCGTCATCATTCTGAACGGACGGTTGCAAAGCGCTGTTGATAGGCCTTAGATCTAGGATCGGACGGAGTCCCCCATCTTTTTTCGTCTTTTCATCTACCATGAAATAGCAGCTGTAAAACCTGCCCTCCAGCTCGCTTGGAGGGACTCGCTCTATTGCTCCTTTTTCGAGCAGGCTGCATACCTCTTGTCTCAGAAACGGGGCATTTTGAGGCAATGTTAGAGAGTGCACCACACCATTGAAACGGGGTGGTCTGCGTCTGAATTGAAGGATATACCCACGCTCTATCATACCGAGTAGCCAGCGTGAGATTCCCAAAATAACTTCCTACGTGCTCAGGAACTGACATAGCAGCTTTAGCGGCTTGGTCGTTGGATGCGCCGGCAAGTGCTGCGTGGCTATAATCGGTGAGGGTGACTGCTCTGCACCGCTCTGAGGTGGGGCGAGCAAGAAACCAATGAAACCGAAACCAAATAGCGTTGAAACGGGAAGTGAAGTAAACAGAAGGAAATGACAAAATAACGATCCACATAACAGAACATAAACCTGACAATAAGATTGTTAGGCTATTGTTAGCCTATATGTATAACAGTTCGTTCTGATCCTGGACCGACTGGACAAGAGACGGAAGTCGCGGTGCAGGCTCCTCCGCTGGCCGTGGCGCCTCTTCCCGGGTCCCCATACCTTCCTCCGCACATCTGACTCCTGGTGAGGGGCAGCAGCAGTCGAGGTAGTGGTGTCCCTGCTCTGCACTGGACCGTGTGCCGAAGAAGACCGGGATCTCGCGGCCTGCTGCTGGAAAGCGCGCCTCGACATTACGTGACTCATCACTTTAGCGCGCTTTTGAGCCTCTGCGAAGCAACGCGAAGACTCCACGGCATCACCTAAGAGGCCAGAGGGAGTCACCGGGGCATTAAGGAGAACTTTACGGTCCTCATTCTTGAGGCCAGCTAGGTTCAACCATAGGTGCCTCTGAAAGGACGACCATAATGCCCATCGCCTTACCAATCGCCTGAGCACTTTGTGACCATCAAAGCGAAGTCATTAATGGCATCCGGTCTGAGGGCTCCGCCCACCTCCATCTGCAGGAGCTTCGCCTGAAACACCTGCAGCACCGCCATGGCATGCAGCACTGACGCCGCCTCATCATCCGCTGCGTAGGCCTTGTTAGCGAGGTGGGCAGTGGTCCTGCACAGTTTAGACAGGAGACTGATGTCCGAGCCCAGGGTCTTGGCCGGTGCAGGGCATAGGTGCGAGGTGACGGATTCCTTGATGGGGGGAGTGCGCACGTAAGCACGGGCCTC
Source organism: Sinocyclocheilus rhinocerous (assembly GCF_001515625.1). Lineage (NCBI taxonomy): Eukaryota > Metazoa > Chordata > Actinopteri > Cypriniformes > Cyprinidae > Sinocyclocheilus > Sinocyclocheilus rhinocerous. The sequence continues at coordinate 23,308 of NW_015656010.1, read as the reverse complement.
CATCCCGTCCACGTGTGAGAAAATGGCCTGCGTGTTAGACTGGACGTGCGCCGATTGGGGCGCAGACCACGTCTTCACGAGCTGTTAGTGGACATCGGGGAAGAAGGGGGACCGACGCCCTCGAATCAGTTTGTCGGCGAGAGGATCTAAAATACCAGGAGTTAAGCTTACTCCCGGCAGGCTCCTTCGGAAGGCTCCAGGTAAGCTCGAGCTCCTGGACAGCTTTCGTCATGACCCTCACGAGCTCCTACTGGAGGTCTGGGGGCCCCTCGCTGTCAGGGCAGTCACGCTCCGATCCAGCCCAATCC
>NW_015656010.1:21346-21715 GCF_001515625.1 Sinocyclocheilus rhinocerous | reverse complement strand
CACGCTGGCGGCAGTGGGCCTCACCCCAAACAAGCCACGTTGCGGTGAGTCCGAAGCACGCGGGCTGGCAGGTCCACGCAATGCCCGCAGTCAGACTCCTCCAACGCCGCCAAGCCGAGGCAGGCGACGCAGTTATCATGTTGATCTGATGGTTCAATTGGTCCCGCGCAGGTCTTACAGAATGAAGCCATTCTTCAGGTTGTATTGAATAAATAAGTGAAGATTCTGATGTAATTGTTGCGTGCACCGCATTTTATACTGCCTCTCAAGCTCGTAGTATTTGCACACTTCGCAACAATTGGCCAGTCAATTGGACTGGCGTGAGCCAATAGGACTTCAGGAAAGTTTGGAAGGGAAGGAGTTCCCATA
>NW_015656010.1:17232-21168 GCF_001515625.1 Sinocyclocheilus rhinocerous | reverse complement strand
AAGGACGACCATAATGCCCATCGCCTTACCAATCGCCTGAGCACTTTGTGACCATCAAAGCGAAGTCATTAATGGCATCCGGTCTGAGGGCTCCGCCCACCTCCATCTGCAGGAGCTTCGCCTGAAACACCTGCAGCACCGCCATGGCATGCAGCACTGACGCCGCCTCATCATCCGCTGCGTAGGCCTTGTTAGCGAGGTGGGCAGTGGTCCTGCACAGTTTAGACAGGAGACTGATGTCCGAGCCCAGGGTCTTGGCCGGTGCAGGGCATAGGTGCGAGGTGACGGATTCCTTGATGGGGGGAGTGCGCACGTAAGCACGGGCCTCCATCCCGTCCACGTGTGAGAAAATGGCCTGCGTGTTAGACTGGACGTGCGCCGATTGGGGCGCAGACCACGTCTTCACGAGCTGTTAGTGGACATCGGGGAAGAAGGGGGACCGACGCCCTCGAATCAGTTTGTCGGCGAGAGGATCTAAAATACCAGGAGTTAAGCTTACTCCCGGCAGGCTCCTTCGGAAGGCTCCAGGTAAGCTCGAGCTCCTGGACAGCTTTCGTCATGACCCTCACGAGCTCCTCCTGAAGGTCTGGGGGCCCCTCACTGTCAGGGCAGTCACGCTCCGATCCCACCCAATCCTCTTTCTCAGAGGCCGAGATGGACATAGAGTCCTCATCCTCTTCCTCCCCGCCGAACGACACTAAGTCTTCGATGCTCGGAGGTGAAGCCATTCTTCAGGTTGTATTGAATAAATAAGTGAAGATTCTGATGTAATTGTTGCGTGCACCGCATTTTATACTGCCTCTCAAGCTCGTAGTATTTGCACACTTCGCAACAATTGGCCAGTCAATTGGACTGGCGTGAGCCAATAGGACTTCAGGAAAGTTTGGAAGGGAAGGAGTTCCCATAGAGGAGAAACCTCCGCGATGTCTGGTGAAAGCTTGAAAGGGAACTACTGAATATTTTTTGGTAAATGTTCCATTGGTTTACATAAGAATATAACTGGTATCCATTTACCTCCCAAACCAATGTGCATTTATTATTCTTCCTGGAACCCTCATCATCTGAATCTTGAGGCTCTAAAAGAAACATGGAATGTCAGGTCAGCTCCTAATCACAGCTCAAAAAAGGCTGATCAATAAAAGTCTCCATCTTCCATCACTCCTAATTTCCCTTACCATCTCTCTTGGAATTCAGCTCATCCCATTTGATTCTATTCAACATCAGTCGTTTAAATTTCTTCTGTGCTTTGGGGCCTACAGGGAGTAAGGAGTCAATTAATACATGAATAAAAATTCTGAAAAAAATAATAATTATAATAATAAAAATAACCATCTGTGAAGAGAATCATATAATCCTATAAAGATTATCTAATCACTTTCACCCACCTCCCTCCACTACTATGATGTTGACGTCTTTGTGAAGTACCACGGTGCCAGTGAGGTACAGTTGGTTTGCATTGGCCTCCACCTTAAACTTCTTGGCTGGGTTGTGCAGATTTCTGATTCTGAAGGCAAAGCAGATAAACTATTTGAGTAAACAAATTAGCAAAAAAAAATTTTCTTCTTCTTCTACCCGGGCCAGTGATGCCACCTTGTGGAACAACTGATTAGTGCAGAACCAAGTCAATGTGCATGTGTGACCTGCGCACACAAAGTATGCACGGTTGCAAAAGTCAGATGGTGTGCGTACAGTACACGTGTACTGTTTTGTTATGCAGACCCTCGTGTATGCATTAGGGATGTGCATCTCATGACTCAGGCCGATACAATACGCATCTCGATGCATAGCCAACGATACGATACATTAAAGACACATATGAAGCAGCTACCGATGCGATGCGATACGATTCACCCCTATTACGATGCAGTGCGATCCGATTTCGATTCGATTCAACACAATGCGATTCGATGCAATATGATGCAATGGAGAAAATATGATCACTTTTAATGCCTACTCATTTGAGCTTAGTAATTAGTACTGTATCCTACTAGCTTACATTTGATTTACCTATTACAATAGTCCCTTTACAGTTACTGCTATCATAAAAATACACTTTATATGTAAGTTTAAAATTCTACAAAAGACACATTTAATGTCCAAAAACTAATTTTTTAGCAAAATGTATATTTTACTCAGAATTATTGCACTCCTATTTGATTGCACTCTGTCTGTTTAGCGCGCAGCAGCGCTCGTTCACTCGCATCAGCCTCGCCCACCCCTGACAGCAAAATGGATTTGTTGCATGACTTTCTAACATTTACAGATGAAAAATATACTTGTGACATGTCAGTTATGCACTGAGGAAAACACAACGTCTCAAATGCATTAAACAGCACAGATATATTCGCTGTTTGTCATGGTGGATCGATTTGATCCATGATCGACATTAAGGTCTGCTTAAGAATAAGCGTGCACAAATTAGTGAGATTGTGTGAACTTAATTTGTCGTTTATGGAACCGCTTTAGCCCCGATTGATTTGTTAGGTTATTTCAAGTCAGGTTTTGGACTTTAATCCCAGTTTTTCCTCGGGTCTCCGTGGTGTTGTGATGCGTCATATTCACGCAGCAGCAGCGGGGATGAGAGAGCGCGCTTGAGAAACAGTTTAGAGGAGAAATCAATCTACATATAAAATATTGGTCACAGATTATTGGTCACTTTCTAAATAATAAAAGTATAGCGCATTCACTAGTAATTATATATAAATGAATCGGTTTTTACCGATGCAAATATGTTAGAAACGATGCATCGCGATATAAATGACAACTTGTAGCCGATGCACACTTTTTAAACCGCATCGTTAACTTTTTATGCCGATGCACCGAGCGAATCAGGGAATCTTCCCATCCCTAGTATGCATAAATCCGAAGAATACTTTGGCCTTTAGTCTGTGGTTTACTCAGTGTGTGTGATAGTACTGCATTTTAATGTAAGATTTGAGCAGATTTGTCATGTTTTATACCTGTAAACAGCAATGTGAACCCCATGACTCAAATCCTCCTTAAGTTTCTTCACCTTCTTCTCTTTCCTTTGTTCTGCTGTGAGTTTGCGTGCTGCATTTGCCTCCTCATGGGCTCTGAACAGACATGGTGAACATCACACTATGCACAAAATGCATCAAACCAAACAAATGACAGTTCTTCTTTGAATGGGATACTGTATTTTCCCCGAATATGAGTCACTTTTCTTGAATCATCGGAAATGAAAAGCATCTTATATAAATGCAATTAAAGTCAAGCAAACCAAACACACGCACATTTGGATTGCCGAATGAAAGCATGTGAAACGAGGTACATAAGCCCAAGTTTATTGGTCTATTGTTTCAGTTTTCCTTTAAATTTGTTCAGGCTTGGTGCTTATAATAAATGTTGTTTATAATGTATGCTACTAAAATTGTTTTTTTATTTTTTTACTTATTTTTCATTACTGTTCTGAATACCTTTAAATGTGTGGATTTATTGTGGAGTGAGGGGAACTAAAAATACATGTTTATAATGCGTGTAAACAACTCATTTTATTCAACAGTATTTTACATTATTTCTGAGTATAATAATAAAATGTGACTGACAAATTTATTAAAAGTTTAACAAATATTACATGTTTAGGGCCCTATGAAATGTTTTATTTTTCCAACCTTGTTTTATTGTAACCAAATTCTGTTTTAGCATGTCTAATTATTTGAAAGCATATAATATTATAATTAAAACATTGAAGAAATATTGAATGCTTATTCCTTAAAATAAGGTTTTAATAATTTTAGTATTAGTAGTAGCAGCCTGTTACGTACATTCTACTCAACAATAGAAATATATTTCTGCCAATGCCCTCAAGTTAAACCAAACTTTTATTCTGACGGGTTGCCGTGAATACCTTTACATTTCTGTGTGTGTATGACATGATGATAGTTTTACTCAAATGAAACGGTCAAATGCTCATGA
>NW_015656010.1:8940-16786 GCF_001515625.1 Sinocyclocheilus rhinocerous | reverse complement strand
CATATAATGGCAGGGGAAACACTGCAAACTGTTGTGATTGATCTGTTTGCTCTCTCTCAAAAATGCTAATTTAACCCAGTGCAACTTATTTTCCAGAAAATATGGTACTTGTGGCTTTGATATCAATACTTTGTGCATGTGAAATTACTCACTTCTGCCTCTTTGCCATTTGTGCTCTAACATGAGCCTCCACTTTAGTGGGGTCCTGCACAGCTTCCGTCCCCAAGACCCTCATCAGATTAGAGATCCGCACTGCACACAAACAGGAACATAATAAGATAAATAAAGCACAAAGCTGTAGTAAAGCTGCTACATCGAAATATATATATGTGTTTGTTCTTAAGTTATGATGTGAAAAATCTTTAACTGAAAAACAACTGTAATAAAGAATAAGAAGTTGTGTGCCCAAACCTTTGACTGGTAGGTTAACATTAAATACATTTTAAACCTCCTTTGTGTGACTTGTGTCTAGCTGGTAATGTACCTTTAGGTTCAGGTGGAGGCATAAGACCCAATCGGACCTTTTCCTGCAACTCTTTCTGGGCTTCTCTGCGTGTTTGTCTCCTCAGCTTCTTCTGTTCCTTCTTGGTCAAATACACACCCAGAGTCACTGGCTTGTCTATATCCACTGAGAAAGAGAAGCAAAAAGAGAGAGACAGAAATAAAAACAGAAAATGTTAGTTAAAAAAATTCAGAACAATGAGTCTTTTGAAATTTAACCAGTTTCTGTTTGTTGAAGGTTTTGATGTGTGCATGTAATAATCAATACCTGGTGGGGCCATCTGAATTGGGTGTTCAACTAGGTTGGTGACTCCATGCATCTCCACCTCATCAAAATTTGTATGTGCAAATCTGAGAAAAAGAACAGAAAAATGTGATAAGAAAACTTTCACTAAATTCTGTTATTAATTATCAAAAGGAACAACATGACTGTCAGATTGTATGGAAAATGGCACTTTGAATTCTTTACAACTGTTCCACAGGAAGAAAGTCATATGGTTTTGGAAAGACATGATGGCAAGTAAATGACATTTACAGTTGGCTCAACCATTTCATTTAAAAACATTTATTTTTAATGCAGTTTACATGATATATAATTGTCTATTGACGTCTAAAAGCTGAAAGATCTGAAAGCTGTTGGCTCTTACAGTTCTATTTGGGAAGGCAGAATGAAGGAGTCCCACCACTCTATGTGAGGAATCTCCCCCTCTCCCAACTCCTTCTTGGGGGCAATAAGAGCCAGTTTAGTGGAGGCCTGTATGCCTGTCTTTTTGGCAGCCTGAGAAATCTCCATCTGTAGTTTCTCCAACTGAGCCTGAAAAAAGGAGATAATATTGTTTCTCACTTGTTATTGCTCCAAGCTATTTTAATGTATAGTTTTTAGAGTCAAAAATAAAAAGCCATGCTGTTATCTACCTTTGTGCGTATGCGCTGGGCGATCTTCTCAAAGCGTCCCTGTTCATGGAATCTAAACCCTCTCTTGGCTCTCTGAGCAGGAATGATAGCCACACGTGGGTCAAAGTAAGACGTGGATTCCAGGTCATCACTGGGCTTTTCCTTTAACTGCTGCCGAAACTGTTCCCTCTTCACTGCTCTGATGTTGGCTAGAGACAAAAAAAAACACAGAACATTAGGAAACACCGTAAAGTGAGAGATTCATATTTCTGTGGTAGCACATGTTACCTTTTAGAGTGGGCATACGATGTGTGAGCTCAACTTCTTTCCCACTGGCATCAACAGTTCGTCCAAGCTCATCCAAAATGAGGGGTGTTGGCTTTGTGACCTCGCGTGGTTCCACTTTACTGTAAGAAGATATGATAAAACTTTTAACGAACTATTTTTTAGCAATAAATTCTTTCTAAACATTAAAACCTATTGATATGTAATAAAAATGTTACTAGAAAACATGTTTGTTTCCAATATTCTTCTCTAGAGCTGCCAAAAATGTCTACATGCCCTTTCTAAGAACTGTTATTTTTAGATGTATACAACACTCACGGTGGTGCTATGCCCATGGCATGCAGGTTAGCCAGGGCTACCAGGTTATGTGGCCCTGTGTTTCCCAAAGCACCCAGAATTCCGGGTTTCATAGCCAGTGTGGACTGGATCTTGGCCTGCAGCTCAGCTGCCTTGCGGGCTTTCTCTATAGCATCATTCATGAAGTTAGCAGCCTGGGAGGGAGCGATGGACTGGGTCGCACCCATTGCTGGAAGGATGGGATGTTGAGCACTAGAGTCTGTCTGAGAGGGAATCAATCTAGGCTATAGGGGTCAAAGAGAGAACAAAAGTTTTGTATTTATTTTTCTCCATCCAAGCTTAGATGACAAACAATGACAGAATTTGAGGGCTGCAACAGAACGGGAAACTCAGATTACTAATTACTAATGAACACAGAGAGATAACACTGCTACTCTGTACAAGTTGTAATGTCATATAATGTCAACATTGAAGTTTAGGGCTGCACCTAATGACTGTTTTGATCAGGGATGGGCAACTCCTGTCTTGAAGGTGTGTTTGATTAGGGCTGTAGCTAAACTCTGCAGGTCTTGCACCAGTTTTTGCCCATTGCTGGTTTTGATAGTCGACTAAGGCCCTGTCCACACGAACGCGGTTATTTTTAAAACCGCAGCTTTTTCTACGCGGTTAGGCCGTTCGTCCAAACGCAAACGCAGCACCAGTTCACTGAAACCGAACATTTTTGAAAACGCCTGCCAGGGTGAAGATTTTCAAAAACTCCGGTTGCAGTGTTATCGTGTAGACAGCGAAACCGGAGTTTTTGGCTTGTGACGCCGGTGCCTGCGCTGTTATCTCCACCTACTGGAGACTTTTTCAGGCTTCTGATTGGCCAACATGGCTTTACGGTTGAGATTATATCGTCACCTGTTGTTTAGCATGCTCTTGACAGTGCTTCATAGCATGCGTTTGCGTTTTCATGTGGACGGAGATTTTTTTTAAAACAGGAGGAGGAAAAACTTTTATAAGTTTATAAAAATACCCGTGTACGTGTGGACATGGCCTAATAACTCTTCAATTAAATGATTAATTTAGGGTTTCTGGTTTGATCAAATGTAAGTCCATAAAAAGTCTTAAACAGTATAACAAAAGTCTTAATTATTTTAAGAGGTCTTAAATTTGCGGAAGGAAAAACTGCAATACAGCTACATGATTATTAAACTTCAAACAGCAATGATTTAAATAAATAAATGTGAGCTCTGCACATTTCAAAGTTAAAACATGACATGGTTTCACATTCATCAGGACTGCGGTTTCAAAGCAGTTCACAATCAGTGAATAATGCACATTTGTGCCTAACAACTGCTTATGATGCACCTTTGATGAACTGACAATGTTTACGTTATGGTTTTTATATTATAATATGTTGCAGATGATTGCATAATTAATGCCTCTCATCTTTTTGAAAAAGTAGCTGAAAGTAGTAAAGCATTAACATTTCAAAACAAGAGTCCTGGTGTAATATGTCCATATGCATTTTTCCCCTGGCTATTACTGGTATTTTGGTTACCAATATTTTCATTTACACAAACAGTATCTGACATTTAAGTGAATGTAAACTCTACTAGACTAAAACATTATTTAATACATTCAGTAAATAGATTTTATTAGTATTGCCACAATCCTTTAATTGCCTTTAAACACATTATCATATCAGCAAAATCCAATGTCGATGGACCACTACTTTGTGGGTATTGATATGAACTAATAAACCAATTTTAATACATATGTAAATATTGAATAAAAAACGTATAGTACTTGCAGTCACCCTGTTTTGCAGTTGAATGTTGCCCCAGCTTGATTAAGTAAAAGAATTTGAGAAAAACCTAATTTATATTGAGATTATATGGGTTTGTTCTGTAACGGCATGCCGTATTAATATTATTTGTGCTAGTTTTAAAAAAGGTCTTAAAAAATTTCAATTTGATTTTAAGAACTCTTCAGAAACCCTGTTAATCGGATAGTAAATCCAAAAAGTATTAATTAAAAAATGTATAATTGTTGATTGCTTAAAGGGGTCATATGATGTCCAAAGAGAAAGGAAAACTTGAAATCGCATCATATGACCCCTTTAAAGAAATTAAAAAGACTAAACTGAAAGTGATTAAAGGGGTCCTATTATGCTGTTTTACAAAGTCTTCATTTTGTTTTGGGGGTATCTGCCTTGGGAAAGCTAGCGTGTCTCCGACATAGTGATAACACTCGTTGCTTCCTCTAGTGCAGCTCAACCAGGTCTTATCACATTCGTCGATATTTGTGATATCACAAATCCCGGAAAATATGCGTTGTAGTCCAAACGAGTCGTTCGTTGTAGTTTTTGAAAAGTGATTTCTGTTAAATAAAATATCTCCTTTTGAAGTGGACTTTGAACTTTGTAACATTGCAGATCTTTTTTATGCTCAAACAGCAACATTACAGACTAATTAAATTTGAAAAAATGAAAACGCATAATAGGACCCCTTTAAAAACAAAAGCTCAGACTAAACTGTATACTGCAATTATACACCACTACAATGGTCTCTTTACTGCTCTCATAAAAATACAATTTCTAGGTTTACATGTAAACCTGCATTTAATGTCTAACATGAAATATTTTAGGAAAAATTTATATTTTACTCAGCATTATCCTATTGTCTACTCTTATTCTATTGCACTCCGTAATTTTTTATTCCCTAGTGCTCTTCTAAACGCACAGATACTAAAGGACAATCATCATAAAACAGGTTCTTGGTACTGTTTTTTTTTTTATTATTATTTACCTGGACATTAGGGACAGGAGCCACAAGACTTAGCTGTTTCTTTCTCTCCTCAATCTGCCGCGTGGCTGCTTCCATCATTTGCTTGATCTGAAGATACAGTATCATGGATAGTATTAAGTCTGATGCAGTTAGTACATCAAAAAAAAAATTACAAGTGCAATTCTTTCATACTTGTGCAGCACTAAGCAATATCAGTTTTATTCAATCAAGTCATTATATGTTCTAAATATTACAGTGATCACACTTCATTTTATTAAATGGTCAACATTTTATTACAGTGTTATAAACTGTAGTGTCTACCTTTACTGATGGTGTGTCTGTATATGTGTGTTACCTGCATCTTGGTGAGCATGCCAGGACTCTCTGTAGGGGGTCCAGGTAAAACAGCTGGTTCCTCCACCTCCTCAAAGCGAGGCACCCTCTTCTTCTTTACTGCAGATTCCACACCATCTCCATCCTTCACTCCTTCCACCTCATCTCCAAACACTTCCTAAACATAGAAAGATAAGGAAAAATAGAACAGAAGAAAAAGACAAGACACACAGTCAGAGAAAGCTTACTTAACCATGACTTCTACCTTGTATTAAGTGTCAGTTTTAGGGTTGGGTGATATACCAGTATACCCGAGACATCTTTCAGCTGGTAGAGAATTTGGACTATTCTCTCACGGTTACCCTCACGTGCCATTTCCATGCTGTGCCATCACAAAAGCTTGTCATCTAAATGCGTTTTTAAGTGCTGCAGTTCAAAAATAAGAGATGTCGAACCATTCAAGCACAATAAGCAGCCAACATTTTGGTATATGTGCGCGCTGTCTGAGAGACGGTTTGAGTGCACACACCTGAAACAAGCACCCATAAGGCAGCTTCTCACTAGGGTTGTGACGGTGAGGACATTTTCCCACCGGTTAATCGACGTGTGACAACACCGGTAATACCGGTATCACCACGGGGGCGGGGCGTTCCCTCTTTTCCTCGCTTTCCTTCACTTTTAAATAGCTTGTAAAAGCGGTGTGCCCATTTTACTTTAACTTTCAAATAGCGGCAATTCGGAGTAAAGCAATTGTTCGTTTTTAGTTCGTTTGAATTTTTCCTCTTTTCCTTCGCTTTTAAATAGCTTAAAAGCGCCGTGCACATTTTACTTTTACTTTAGAATTAGCGTCAATTGCTTGAATGCAACAACAAAATACAACGTCAAACTCACTTTAGCGTATATATAGAACATAGAACTTTCATTAACAAAACATAAAAATACACCAAGCTATGCCTAATATAAAATAACAAATAACTTACATAAAGTTTAATAGGTATACAAACTAAAAAAAAAGTAAACATGTATAATATATCCATCTGAAACGTGCAGCGATTTATTTTCCAAAGCCACTCATATATTTAAATTAAATTAAAATTAATTAAATAAAATAAAATTAAAATTAATTAAAATATAATGCATAAACACTCATGAAGCAAGCAAAACACGCGCACAACGTATTTGTACTCATGCAGAATGAGAGGGACAAGTACAGTACAGCCTAGCGCATTTCACACAGGCTGTTAGTTTCACTTATGCCAGAAAGTCGTGTATGCTTAAGGGTGAAAATAAATGACGTTTATAGTGAATGCCCCTATAAATTGTCTTATATTTACGATTTAGTTTTAATCCAAATGATGTGTGCTAAGTGAGCGAACATCAATAAAAGATCACACAACAGAAGTGCGCGCACTCTCTCTCTCCCTCCCTCCCTCCCATTAAGTAACTTGTGCATTGTTTTACTTACTTCTTACTTCTACATGAGCAAACTTAAATATGTCCCAAGATCATTTCGCTATCAGATAAGCTCTCTTCTCGGCTCACTCGGGGTACAGCTGCGCTTACCCTGCAGTTGTGAATGCAGTGATGGACAAATGGTCTTTTCTCAGTCGACTGCTGTTTGGATTTCATGTGATTTCTCAATGTGGTGGTGATATTATGATAACTCCGTTTCACTGATCATTTGATCAAAAGTAATTCCATTTTGTACGATTATTTAGTAAGATCATAATAATCAAAGTTAGTGTTGTCAAAAAACCCGGTATTTCGGTACCAAGTCGGTACTAAAAAAAAAAAAAACCTTACGGTACCAGGAGGTAAGTTTCAATTAAATTTTTAATATTTAGAGCTTCTGTTATGATTCCATATTTTAATCTGAATGTCGGATTGAAATAAACATCGCCGTTAGTGTATACATAGTTAATCGTTAGCATAAGCGCGGCTAACGCTAATATAACGAGCATTAGAGTGGAGTTTCTTTAACTTTTATTAGTGTAAAACACAGGAGGACATAATGGTATTTACAATTTTTACACACCAGACGCTGCCGCCATGTTGTGAAGACGCTGTGTGTTTCGTTGTGAAAGCGAAACTACTTTGTTTGGCCTTCCAAAATCCGTGCTGGTCGCTGAGAAAATACATCAACTTGGTAACCAAAATATGCGTGTTAGAGAATGTACAAATGTATGGTTAACAGTGCTTATGTCATATCAGTCTGTCAGAAAAACATTTCTGGGCTTTTATTATTTTTTTAGTTAGTTGTTATTCTTGGCTGAATAACTCTAGCAGGTTTTAAAAGCCCTTTAAACTTAAATATGAACAGTCTGGATTAAATAAAAGTACAGTCAAATTGCATCTCCTGTATAGACTTTACTGTACAATGACCTCATGTTATCTAACATGAGTTAGATCTAGTAACATCTTACAGTGAGTGAACAATATATTTTTAAAACATTCATTAATGTTTGTGAATGTTATTTAATACAAACACTTGATCATTCATGTTTGTTCATTGTGCATTAAATAATTTTAACAGACTGAACTTTGAAATTTAGGGAGGACTGTTTCCTGATTCTGGAAGAGTAGACAACAATGCCCGCCGTTCTGACTCACAGTCTGTAAGTACGTTTTCATTTAAAGGATTTGCCATTGATGATTCAAACGCGAGTTTTGAGCAGTGAAGATTAGCGCTTGTTGTTTGTCATTTTGACGATCACAAATGCAGACATGGTTTTATGTTTACGCGGCGCGATGCAACGCAGTGC
>NW_015656010.1:6750-8906 GCF_001515625.1 Sinocyclocheilus rhinocerous | reverse complement strand
TGTTATTTAATACAAACACTTGATCATTCATGTTTGTTCATTGTGCATTAAATAAATTTAACAGATTGAACTTGTGATTTATGTATTAGTAAATTTTGAAATGAACCCTAAGAAGAATAATTGCGATATAACTAAGGTTTGTTATTTACTGAAAAGTTATATTTTAGCTAGTGTCAATGATCTAATGTGCATTTGGTCAGACTCAGCCCATTGCTTTACTCAAGTATATTATATTTTCCTTTTACAGCTGCAGACTGAGGAAGATTATGAAACACACCAGCAAACCCTAAAACAGACAACAGTTTGCAGTTGTTTTTCAGTGGCAGCAGAAATATGACAAAAACTTTTGTCCGACCGATGAGCTTTGTAAAAATCGACACGTTTCAGAAAGGCGGGGCATAGAGGAGAAACAATAATGTACAGTATCAGGAAAATAATGTGTTTTTTTAACCTTAAATCCAAATACACAAAATAATGTTCTTTTTAGCAACATCATATGACCCCTTTAAATAAGTATGAAGAATGGCATTGGTTTTGTACATTTAATTTTTGTTTAACGTTATTAATAAAAAATAATGTTGTTCAATTAGCATGTTTTTGTGTTTTGCTTTGGTACCGAAATTGGTACTGAGAACCGTGGATTTTCACTGGCATTGGTACCGAATACTGAAATTTTGGTACGGTGACAACACTAATCAAAGTAATTCCAAACTTCGAAAGGCAGACAACAACATTCTGCGATCAAATACAATCAATTTGTTACCACGCTCCACAGCACCACCCAGTGAATTTAGTTATAACTGACTTTTAGTTTGCGCGCTTAGGATTTATCATGGATCCCTGCATTTACGGCCAGCAAAGCAAAACGTAGTAAAATTCTAATAGTATTTTTATTTTTTGAATAATAATTACATAACAAATATTCAACTACTTGTGTACACCCCTAACTGTGAAACGTCAGCTTAAGAATACCCAGAATTAACTGTTACCCCCAGGTAAAGCAGTGTGAAACGAGAAACAAGATCCCACAATAACTAGTTCAAATGTGAAAAGCCCTTCAGAAACTGTAAATTTAGGCAGCACAAAAAACTCTATACCTTAAGCTCTCTTTTGCGGTTCTTCTCTCCAGCTCCTTTATTGCCACGCCTGTTTTTGCTTTCCTCAAGGGCTTCAAACAGACGCTCAACAAAGCTGCTTGCTGAATCATCAAGAAAGGGCCTTAGCTGGTCTAAAAGAAGAAAAATATTGATCACTGTTAATGAAAAGAGCCTCACGGAATTCTCAGCTGCATTTAAAAACACACAATATGAGTAATTCTGCACATAACCTGTGCCATTTTTTTCCAAGTGCCACCAACACCACTTGTGAACACCCCACACATCATCCTAATCTACATAAATTAGAACTACTTTACAAACATACATTGGCAATTTAGGTGTACAATAGGGCTATGTCAAAAATATCTTATCGATAATCACCTTTAAAAATATCGCGATATCCGATAATATAGTCTACCTAAGCCCCACCTCCACCACGCCCCGCCCCCGCAGAGACAACATTGCCGACATGCACCATAAACACACACCATGTTCAGTTTGGTCTTAATTATTGCCACAAAGTTTGGTTTTACTTTTCTTAGCTTGTGCTTAAACTAACAGAAAACATTAGCTTTGCTGTTATTTTCGTGTTGCTAATAATTTCCACTCTGTTCTTATCAAATGTGTTTGAAATGAATTTCGTTTTGTGAGGAGAACTGTTGAGGAAAAATAATAGAACCTAAGTTCATCATGGTGAAGTTGGACATTCTGGCGGTGATTGTGAGAATGATAAATGCATGTTGATGTCATATAATAATGCCTTGAATAAAATATGCCTATTTTCCGATGTTTCTCTTTCTTTTTGGCATTATCGCCTGTGTAGACATTTCATGATGGCAAGTTTAATTTCCTTAATTTTAATAATTGCAGCGTTGTTTTTAAACTTGTAGTCAAGCTATAACATATTTGATATTTATCATGTATGACTAAAATTATGCAGGGATTTAAAAACGAATGCTGAGCAAAAACGTTAAGGTTTTTTTTCCCCTTTCTGGTAGCCTACTAGTTCGGAGGTCTCTTTTGGCCCATTTTTAACGAAATAAAAATTACTGCTTTATT
>NW_015656010.1:3346-6740 GCF_001515625.1 Sinocyclocheilus rhinocerous | reverse complement strand
ATTTAAATTTCATTTCTGTATTGTAATTTTTATAATTTTTATTTTATTAATCAAAATACAACGCCCAAAATGTAATATTCAGTGTTGGGCTGCCGAAACTCCAAATGCGTGCATGTTGAGGGGCGAGCTGAGAAGCTTACTAATGTCTTCATCCGTTTGCAAAAAAACTTTATAGTTTTGTTGCAAATGAATTAAGAATGTTATATCTCATATAGCTATATCTCAGCTTAATTAAACAATTATATTGTATACATGGTTTTAAAAAATCTGTAAAAAATTTTGCACTGAAATGTGCGCTGAAGGAATTTGTGTATTTTAATTATACCTGTCATGTTTGTGGTTTTTCATCATTATACAGTCTGTTTAAATAAATACTCAGAAACACATGCAGTGCTACTTTGTCTTTTTTCTGTTTAACTTTTATTAAACTGCAGATCAAAATAGAATAGGCCTATACCCTAAATAAGGATAAATTGTTTTGGAATGCATCTCCAAAATAATCGCATACACAGATGCACGTTGCCATTACAGTAGTCAGCGCCGAACAACAGGCAAATAAAATATAAACTGAGGTTACAAAAGTGATTCAGTCAAGATCAGTGAGGAATTTTCCTCTCTTTTGTTCTTTGATTAACATTAATGACAGGCGGCAGCGGCTACTGTCAATGCACGGATCCAATACACCCTTGTTTTCTTTCTCAACTCTTTACATTCACTTAAGACATATAACCGATTGTATTTATGGGATATTTCGATATAATTCTGTGTATTTGTCTATTCTAATGTGTCAGAATGCGAGAAAGAGAGCTCAGTCCAGTGTTCGCGCATATAAGAGGCTGCTTTTGTGCATGTGCTTTGTGTGTGTGTGCGCAGCACAGAAAACAGCGCGCAAGTGCAGAAGTGAGTTCTATTTCATCTTCTTGCAGTTGAATCTTTTGAAATCACAATAAATGCACATACAGAAATCGAGAAGCAGAATCTAAATTTAATTTTATCACAAGTAATTTGATTCCTGACCTTACGCATCTGATCTGATTTCCGAAATTGGAATAGCTTTTTGATTCCCAAATCTCCTACTAAATTATTTAATTCTTGCATGCAAAAAGACCTGTATGGTGACTATGGGGCTATGCAAATATTTTTTGCAACTTACTAGGTTTATCATTTGTCATTTTTCTTCCGATAATGTCGATAATCGTCTGTTACCTGACTGTTGACATCGACATTGCGATGCTTACGAGACATCGTCGATATATGATAATATCGTCATATCGCCCAGCCCTAGTGTACAACAAAGATTAATGTAAATTTGTAACTCAGATGCCCACTGTTTAGTGCAATTATCAAATAAAGAATATGTTCCTCTTTCATAAAGTAATAAAATTAAACTCAAAAACAAATAAAACGTCGCTTTATTGTGCCATCCCAAAGGGGCACAAAATCACTTTCACAGACTTTTAAATTAAATGTTCCCTCCTGGTGGAATGACCTGCCCAACTCTCAATCAGAGCAGCTGTCCTTAGCCATCTTCAAGAATCGGCTAAAAACACATCTCTTCCATCTTTATTTGACCCTCTAACTCTAGCACTCTCTATTATAATTCTATTCTTTATAAAAAATAAAAATAAAAACTTGCCCCTTTTAGACTTGCACTATTTACTTACTAACTGCTTGTTTTCTTAAAAAAAAAATAATAATAATAACACTTGCTTCTCTAATCTTTTTGTATTCTATCTATTTATTATACAATTAACAAAAGCAAAAAAAGGCCTCTAACACTAGCTTGCTCTATTCCATCCGTTTTCTTTTTATTATATGATTTTTTTTTTAAACTTGCTACTTGTACTGCATTAAGCTAACTGAGACTTGTTATAGCACTTGCATATCATTGCTCTTTTGTTGATTTTGATTGCTTCCATTGTCCTCATTTGTAAGTCGCTTTGGATAAAAGCGTCTGCTAAATGTCTAAATGTAAATGTAAAAGTAAAATGTAATTTTCAGTGTCATTATGTTAATTACAATTAATAAATTCTTAATCTTAAAAGCCATTCAGTTAAATTAATTTTAATATTATGCTATGAGACTTTGGATAATTAAAAAAAATGTCCTTTCTGGCAATTAGGTTACCTTTATAAATTTTTGTAATAGGGTATTTTTTTGTCTCTAATCGCATCTTTAATTTAAAATCTTTAAAGGGGTCATCGGATGCTCATTTTGCACAAGTTGATATGATTCTTTAGGGTCTTAATTAAAAGTCTATAACATACTTTGGTTAAAATTTCTCAATGTTAGTGTAAAAAACACTTTTTTAAACCGGTCAAAATCAGCTCTGTTTTTATCAAGCCATTATAGTCCATGTTGCTTTAAATGTTAATGAGCTCTGCTGGCCCCGCCCCTCTCTTCCGAGCTGCTGCTGACTGTTTACTTTAGCCGCATTCATCGTGAAACTTGCTAATTGGCGCATTATTAGGAAAGGTGATTTGCAAAGATTCATAAAAAACCCTTATACTCACTTCTTCTGTAAATGAGGCTGGATCACGAATGATTCGAGCGAACAGATGCATTTAGGCTGATCGGGAGTGGCGCATTCACTTCAAAGCGAAAGTAACGTTAATCCTCTGCGTCTTCAGCAGCTCAGATGTCGGGAGTAAATGACGATTGCTATATTCATTATTACATCCAAACAATAAAGCACCTCAATCGCTTAATCGGACATATCTTGTCTTCCCCTGCACCAGAGTCAACTCAATGGCGGACTGATGACAGCTCACTCAGGGTGGGTCTAAGGTAAGACACCAGTCCAGTCTGTGCTGAAACACTACTGTTAATTAACTATCATGGGAGGGGCCTGTACAGAACTTATTTTCATACTAAATATCTCAACACACATGACATTAAGCGCGACTTGTGTAGATTAATTTAGTAAAAAAGGCTTGCCTGTTTTCTTTGGCGTGTATTTGTATACTTTTACTATCTAATCAATCCTGTACAGAACTACGTCATTCTGACAGGAATCTCAGAACAGCCTGGTTTGAGGAAGGGGATTTTAAAATAGGGATTTAAAAAAAAAAAACACTGGATGGATTTGTATAATTATAGGATGGATGTGTACACACCAAGGTTATTTTCGTAAACGAAAACTAAAACTAAGACTAAAACGATTGATGAAAAAAATTCGTAAACTGAAATAAAATAAAAACGTCAAAATAATTGAAAAACTAAAACTAAACTAAACTAACAACAGTTATTGAAAAACTAACTGAAATAAAATAATAATTATCAAAAATAAATAATCGTTTTCGTAATCATTACGTTCTCACCCCTTGGCGGAAAAATATATGAGCTGTGTGGAGGTTTAGAGAAATAGCCTACCTGTAATGGCGCATCACGCACA
>NW_015656010.1:0-2986 GCF_001515625.1 Sinocyclocheilus rhinocerous | reverse complement strand
AATTAAAACTGAAACTAAACTATATAAAAACTAAATAAAAATGCGTTCACAAAATAAAAACTAAACTAAAACTAACAAAAATATGATTGAAACTAATAAAAACTAAACTGAATTTTATGGCAAATTTGAAAACGATATTAAAATAAAACGAATTTAAAAATTCAAAACTATAATAACCTTGGTACAGACACTTTCAACATACATTTATGTTCAAACAACTTGAAAAGTGAATTTTGCATCCGATGACCCCTTTAATACTGGCTTGTTTCCACATACCCCAAGTTAATGTTTTAGATTTTACAGAACATGTCAGATTTAACCCCAACTGTTGATTAATATTTAACAGAGGTTATGAGGTTCCAACTGCTGATTCCAAAATTGATTTTGGGCAAGTTACTTATGTCTTGCTCAATATTTACCAACCATTTTCATTCCCAGGCCTAAAATCATTCTCAAATCTGTATAAATCCAAAAGCAAAGTAATAATTTTAAATATGTCAAATTAAGGAACTCTTTAATTAGTCAGTGCGTAAATCTAAGGTAAGCAAGTAATTTTCTACTACTTTTCTTCCCATTGCAAATAAATGGGAAGCCTCTTAAATATTAACAGGTAACATTGTGAGAATATAGTTTACCTTATGTAATACCATTTTCACATGTATGATTTATCCTTCCCCATAATGTTGAAAGAAGATGATTCCATTTCATGATACTTGTATAATTTTGATTTATTAATCCTTTAAGATAATCCTTTAAATGTTTATCACCCCACAATTTTCCGAACTCTTCTATAAGAATGACTACTGTTTTTAACAACCCATTAGAACAAATATGAAGAATAATATTATCAGCAAGTGTTGCTAAGATCTTTAGGGTGATATTACACTTCAACAGCAAACCTACACCGTGTGTGTGTATACCTACACTGTGTGTGTGGAGCACTGGCTGCTGTCAGACTCCTTGTGCAGACAAAAATCTCACTGGATTACTACAATTAATGGCAAAAGAAATGTTTGGAAATGTAAAATGATATTGACACACTACACAGCAAAAGATAGAAATGACTGACTTAAAACATTTTTTTTTTTGTCAAAATACTAATGGCCTAAGACTTTTGCACAGTATTATGTACGTGCAATTGGCCTCAAGAGTTAACACAGGCGGCTTTAAACCCTTAAACATACGGGGCCTATATACTCAAAGTAGCTAACGCTCAAAAATATCATAGTTTCTAAGTTATTGTTAGAACTGAAAAGCAATTTTGCGTAGTAATTGATTATAACGGTCGTGGTTAATACCAAATTGCTCATTTTATTACAGTAACTATAACTGTAGCAACTATAACATTTTGGCAGATGTTGATGATGTTTTAAAGGGTTTCGGTAGCAAACGAATCGAACCTCAACATAAACACTTACCTCTCACTTTATTCAGCTGTTTTACAGCGGCCCAAAGCGTTTCTTCGTTATTACTTAATTCTCGTTTTTTTCGTCCGCAACACCAAACGACGTTGATAAAAATAAACCGCTGATTATTTAAGGCGACAAAATATTCTGAAATGTTTCTAGTCTTCTCTGCTCCCCCGGTGTCCGCTGGCTGAACGTTTTCCAACGGCAAAACGGAAACGGATGTTTCTGGTGAAAGTTTCCGCCGGAAAGCCATCATAGACAATAAATACCTAGACGCCTCATTGGCCGCTTTGAGCCGTTGCTGCAATACGTCAACGCATCGCGGCCTCACACTCCATCCCAGTAGGTGGCGGAAATGCACCTTAAGCTGGTTTGCCAACCGCCATTAAACACAAAAGAAAAAGAAGAAGAAGATACGTCAACGCGTCCGCCATGTTTGTGAGGGCAAGACTGCCTTGAAAATAAATGGAGGTAAACGGGGAGCTGCGGTTTTTTTCTGGATAAAAACACGATAACGTTTACATTTACATGTAATTTGAATGTACATTAAATGAAATTAAGTAGTTTCATTGCTTTCTCTGTCTTCAACCTCAACATTTTAGCTTTTCTTGTGCTTCAGGTCAGAACACAGCTTATTCCCTTATTCCAGCTTATTATAATTGAGAAAATTGAATAAAACCAGCGAATACAAATCAAAAAGTGACACTTTGGTAGTCTGCTTTTTATTTTGATAGCACTCTATATAGAAACTCCACAACAAACAATAACAAATGCAACTGATAATCCTTTATGGATCCAGTAAAACTTACAGTTACAGTGGTAAAATATTATGCACTGATACAGTGCACAGTAAAAATATAGTAAATGTTAAATGTAATATTAAAAAGTATATGTAGTACAAGTTGTAGTAATAATATAAAAAGCGAGTACAACAGTATATAATAGATTTACAATAGCACAAATTATATGTATAATATCATAATAAATAAATAACAATAGATGAATAATAGCAAGTAGAATATGTAATATCAAGGGTGGAATAATACAGAATAGACAATAATGAAGAATAAATTAATAGTAAATTATAAAGTAAAATAAATAATCATGACGTAGTTTTATAATAGTATTTGTGTAATAATTATTAAACAAAGTAAGACACAACTAATGACATGACAAAAAAAAATTGTGGTCGTGAATTCCAAATTGTGTTTAATTAATGAGCTCCTTGAGTAATATATATATATATATATAAATCCTCTGAATCAATCTCGGCTCAAGGTACACATTTTTTTTTTTCAGTTTTCAGTTCTAGCTTTCCCTAGGAATGGAGTGGTTTAGTTGTGATGACAAAACCTGACTAATAAAGACTAATTCTCCACCGCTTCCCTCAAGATTTTCCTATATTTTATTCAATTAATAAGTAAAATAATGTAAACAACTTGACAATGCTTGACATTTTGCTCTACAATGCAAAATACACACACCCATGCAGAAAACAAATTTTGAAAAAGTCGGGGGAGAGAGAGTGTGTATGTGGTTAGAATATGACCAGGGTAATTCTGGCCATTCATTCAGGG
>NW_015656009.1:6264-7904 GCF_001515625.1 Sinocyclocheilus rhinocerous | reverse complement strand
TTGGACAGAAAAGGGAGATTCGAGATCGGTCTGTAATTAACTAATGTAATTAACAGCATACAATGCATCAATCGATAAAAGAGTCAAAAATGAAAATTAACCTACCATACTCTAGTGGTTTTTCATCTTCACGAGTCTTTCTCAGAGCCGCTGCCGAGAAGGTGTGTGGTTGTTCTTCGCAGTCATTTAGGACTACTGTTTTTAGATTGACTAAATATAGTAGGCAAATATTTTTTCAAAATGCACTGAAAATCTAAACCTGAGGAACAGTAATAAAAGTTTTACTAAGTTTTAATAAAATGATTTACAGTGATGCTGTTTGCTAGCTAGTATGCTGACCATCCAATCAAAGGATGAGAAAATGCTGACGTTATTGTTAGCCAGCTAGATGGCCCTGGTGCTGCCAACTCAAAATCTGATTGGTTAAAGCAACAATGGTTTCACCATTAATTTAAGCTAACAGACGCCAGCACTGTTGATTCTGAAGGCCTTAAGGCAGATTTCTTTGACCCTGGCAACACGATTGCTGAAATATGATTGGATAAAAGCTCTAATATAAACATACACTGCTGGAAGCAGTGCAACCAAGAGAAAAGCTATGAAATGAAGAGAATAGACTATTGGAAATAATTTAATACACATTCATGGAAAAATATATTAAAACTAAATCAGTGATTCTGATCGTGTTTAGGCCAGCAGAGAAGGCTTTGCTGGCCCTGACGGCCCACCACTGCATGATTTTTGTGTGGTTTTGGAACTTTTCACATACATTCCCTTGCTATGTTTCAGCAAATACTAATCTGATACCAGTGCTGTTTTTTCTTGATCACTGTAATATTTTTTTATTTAAACTGCACAAGCTTGCACAAAAAGGATGCTTTGTGCTTGACCATGCAGGATCATGATTATCAGTTCCCTAGTGGAAACCACATTATTTCCACCTCAGAAATGTGTTTGCACAGCAGTGCACCTAAATGAAAAGTAGACACAATAACAAACTGCTCACTTTACTATACTATACTTGTTACACACTGACATAATAATAGCTTTCTATTTGCCATTTTACTATTCACTGTAAATTGTAACAAGTTGACTTGAGAATTAAGGCAAACAGTTTCCTCAGGTTTTCTATATAAAGTAGTTGTAACTTTGTATAGATAACTTGTGACTTTGTGCCGTTAAATGGAAAATGTCAGTATTGGTTACCAAAATGTTGATTATTCTTTACTTATTCTCAGTCACAACTACTCTGCTGACTCCCAGTGCACTGCGACATGAATAAATTATGGTATTCATACATTTCAGTTGCAGTGGCGGCTGGTCAATAGGGGGCGCTGTGGCGCCGCCCCCCTCAACTTAGCCAGGGAAGAAGCCTACTTCACCATGTTAAAAATAAATTAAATATATATTGCCAAATAATCACAAAATTGCATTATTTAGTCATACTATTTGACTGGTAGTCATGTTTGGAAAAAACTAAAACAATAACCAAAAGTCTACTTCCAATAATAATAATAATAATAATTAATAAATGAAAAAACGACTGAACGAATGATACACGGATTCAGGAGGTACACAGGCATATTTTCCTATTTCCAGATAGAAGCGGAAATTTAAAAAAAAAAAGTCTAATTTACGTT
>NW_015656009.1:2503-6127 GCF_001515625.1 Sinocyclocheilus rhinocerous | reverse complement strand
AAAAAGTCTAATTTACGTTTTTTTTTTTTTTTACTTTTTCTAATTGTATTTGTATTTCAACATGATAACGGTGTTGGTGATTTTCATGAAAGGGTCTGAGTATATCTTTTTTTATCACAGATTTAGTTTCTTTAGTTTCTGCGGTTTCCAAATGTTTACAGCGCACATCTAGTTTATTTATTGATTTTTATTACAGGAATGCAGTATCCCGAAATCAGCAACTGGGGAAAAGAGGTACAGCTACACGATCAAGAAGCAATAGATATGGAGGACAGATTGACAAGGTTGTGCACATCCAATTTCACCGGGCAGATTAGCATAAACAGATTTGTGCATTCATGTAATAATCACAGGATTATGGGTATGTTACATATAGTAGGCTTAATAAGTTATTCACTGTGACACGTGTTGTGGAAAGCCTTACTTAAAAAAAAATCTCAATTCAGGAAGTTCTAGATTCCAAAAGTTAGACTTTATTGATTACGACAATAAAGCTCAGATGCCTGTAGAACATCTAACTATAATCCTGAGCTGGACCAATATATTTTTCTTATAGTTTAATAAGCCCTCCTTCTGCTAAAATGATAAAATCATGGAAATTTTAGCATTTTTTAATGGAAAGTTACTACTCTGAAATGGCACAGAATAGTAGGAATGAGCCCTATAGCAGGCGAAATGGCACAAATCAAAACTAATGCGTGACAGTTCACACTTAAGTGCAGGAAGCGAGCAATACAAATAGCAAAAGCTTCTTCTTAGCTGACCGCTATTATTCTAATTACAAATAAGCACAATCAAAATAACAATTATAATGAAAGAAGAACAGTATAAATAGATAGTAAATGAAATAATCCTTCCTAGCAGCAAGTAAAAATCTAAACAACAGAAATCTTTATAACATGCTTGAGTCACACACTGGAACCAACATAGCCGGAGTTTTAAAAGCGGCTATACAAGAGTGGGAGCTTGAAAGGGCTCCTCATAGTACTGCTGTTGTTACTGACAACGCACGCAACATGGAGGTGGCAGTGAGAGAAGCCGGGTTGTCACCGCATATTAAGTGTTTCGCGCACACATTGAATCTTGCGTCGCAAGCAGGTTTAAATGTTTCTCCCGTCAGTCGCGTGAGAAAAGTCGTGGCTTTCTTTCACCGCAGTGTCACAGCAACAGCTGTGCTCGCGGAAAAGCGAAATATGCTTGAGATCGCATCACATAAGCTTATCATGGATGTGGTAACACGATGGAACAGCTCCATGGATGCTGGAACGCTATCTCGAGCAACAAGCGGCTATAACGGTAGCTGTCTTGAGCACAGAGGTGAGCAAAACTGCCCGTCAACTTGATACTCTGGATAGCAACGACATCACTGATGCAGAAGAAATAATAAACCTTCTTAAACCTGGTGGTGTTGGTGTTAAAAATGTCATATGCTTTTTATAAGACGTTTTACCACAGCAGTTTGTAGGGGGGGTATGTAGGTCCTGTAGCTAATTTTACATAATGATTACAAAATGTGTCTAATTTTTAAAAATGTTTTTATTTAATGAAAAATTAGCCTTATTACATGAACTATTATTTATAAGCTTTTTTTCCCTTCTTGGGCCTAAAAATTGAGGAATTTTGTTCAATAATGATAATTAAACAATATTTTGCTAAATGTGTTTTTGTGCTGAAATCTTGCCTGGTTTAGGCCTGACGAAACAAGCCTCTGTCCCTCACAGTTACACATACAGCACAATAGCATTATGTCAGTGGAATCTTTAAGAAGAAGACAACAGAAAAGGTATGATTTTTCCTTCATTAGAATTTAAAGAAATTCAAACGTTGTGCTAGCACCATTTTGCGCGAAAAATTATGAAAACTTGCTTCCGCTTGTGCGCAGCTTGTTACAGAACCGAGTTCTGATTGGCCAATTGCCGTTATTCATAAATATCTTAAGTAGATAATTTTAACATTTAATTTGCATGATAAGTTTTAAATAATACACATGGTAACACGATGGAACAGCTCCATGGATATGCTGGAACGCTATCTCGAGCAACAAGCGGCTATAACAGCAGCTCTCTTGAGCACAGAGGTGCGCAAAAATGCCCGTCAACTTGATACTCTGGATAGCAACGACATCACTGATGCAGAAGAAATAGTAAACCATCTTAAACCTCTAAAAAAAGCCACCACTGTCCTGTCTGATGAAAAGAGCGCCACCCTGTCACTCATTGTGCCCTTGAATTCCATGATGGAGCAGAGCATGACACTGGACGAGAAAGACTCCACAACTATAGCTAACATGAAAGCAGCCATCCTGCAAAACCTCTCAGGCAGAGACACAGAAGTACAGGATTATCTGCTAAAGAGTACTGCACTGGACCCCAGATTTCGATCATTGCCCCACCTACTCCCTGAACAACGCGAAGAGGTTTTCCACCGGTTGATGGACAAATCAAACCAGTTACAGCAGGTATGTCTGAGGGAGGGAGGTGCTAGTGATAGAGATCCCACTGATGCAGCAGAGAAGAGAGAGACAACACAGAGAGTCGAGCAAGAACAGCCACCACCTAGCAAAAAGACAGCACTGGAAGATCTCCTTGGTGCAACTTTTTCTAAACCAACAGTCACTCAGTCCAAATGTAGGATAGAAGTAGAGATTGACATGTACAAAAAGGACACTTCTATTCCCCTCACTAGCTGTCCACTGAAATGGTGGAAAGAACACGCTCAAACGTACCCACTTCTTTCCTCTCTTTCCAAGGCTTACCTAACAGTTCCAGCAACTTCTGTCCCAGTGAACGTGTTTTTTCTACGGCAGGGGATATTGTGAATACTCAAAGATCCCAGCTTCTGCCTGAAAATTTAGATATGCAGTTTTTTTTTGCAAAAAAAACCTGTAGATAACCTAAACAAACCCTAGTGTTTATGTTAAACTTACTTGAACAGAACACCATTTAATTATTATTATTATTTTTTTTTTTTACTGCTTTAAAAAGTTCTGTCTTAGGCTTCTTAATTCTAAGTTCATGTTAAATTTAACAATTTTTTCAGTGACAGACAGACCTATTCAGTTGTTAATTTGAATACAGAAGGTTTTTATTAAACCTTGAAATGTGATCTTGTATGTACAAAGAAAGTTATTGAACTTTGAGATTCAAATAACAAATTTATTTCAAAAACATTAACAGTTTCATTTTTTAAATTTTGTTCAAAATATTGTGATGCATATCGTATCGTGAACCCAGTATCGAGATATGTACCGTATCGTGACCTGAGCATATCGTTACACCCCTAATATTAAGGCATTTTCAAAGACTACTTTTTGTCAAGGTTTATATTTTTTGTTGTTTTAAATGTTGATTTGAACTGTAGGTTTTTGCATTATTATTACTACATTCAAACCTGAACACAGAAAGCATTTTGTTACACAAAACATTAAAATTCTATAAAAATGTAACAAAAATTAACAGGAATGCTTTATCAGAGCTTAATCCCTCTGGGTCTGATCTGATTTCAACCTCTTATTTCAGTCTTCTGACTCATTTTGACTATATGGTTATAGCCATACCAATTCATTTGAGTATGTATAATTCTGTATGTGAGTGTGTGTAAGTAAGTGTGTGTGAGTGGATGTAT
>NW_015656009.1:476-2366 GCF_001515625.1 Sinocyclocheilus rhinocerous | reverse complement strand
ACATAGTTGCAGTGTTACGATCACACCAGTTCATAGGTGTGTGTGTGTGTGTGTGAGTTGGTGTGTTGATTTTGCACTCTAGATGTTTTAGAGTTTCACCCCTTCATTGCTGTGCAATTTTTTTCTGCATTGTGGTGGATTTGTAGATTGTACACATAAAAATTTTCTGTATTTTCGATTTTTTTTCCCCATTTCCCATGGTCGGTCATTTTTGACTGAAGACCATGAGTGTGACAATTTTTTTCACGACCACTTAGCTCTTTTGAATCATGCCCTAAATCATACCCTTTTTTGTGTTCACATACCAAGTGCCATAAAAGTCACCAAGTCTCGTACCATTCTGGTGAAGATACGATTAAAAAAAATTTCTAAAATGTTAAATTCTCCGGTCAGAAATGACCGCACAAATAAAAAAATCAAAACTCTATTTCGTTTGTTGTGTGTGTGCGGGGTGCTGGACAAATGGGTGTCTATCCGCTTGTTAAGTCTGACGTTATGTGTCACCACTTCTGGATCCAAAAAAATGCTCTATCAGATGCCAGAAGAAAACAACAAACGGTGCTAATATACACTCGCAATGTGATATAATGCTACCAGAAAAATTATAATCCTAACCCTTAACTCCATACTGAAATCCCAGATAGTCAGACAATGAAAATATAAATACAAATAAATAAATATAAAATGTATTTGTGTCTGGGACGCTGTGAGCACGGAGACTGTAGTGTACACTGTTTAAGTTTTAAAATGTTTAGCTTAAATTTGTAATATGAATAAACAGTGCTCATAAACAGCTGTTGAGATAGTATTCTAAAGTGAAACGAGTTGAGGCTTGGACCCGGAAACAGCATTTATTATGTCACGACTTAACAAGCGGATTAGGTCCGTAAACTTTTGAAAAGCATGTGACTTGAGGCTGAGCTCTAATTGGCTTGTTTCAGATTGTCCAGACCCTCCCACTTTTGATTTTAGCGAATCAGTATTTTTTAAAATATATTTTGGCCTTATGTGATTGGATATCTCTTCTGAGATGAAAGTAAATTTGATTTTATCTTTACAAAAATTCCTTTCACAAGAAAAAAAAAATACGGATCATGGAGCCTGGACGGAGTTGGCTAGCTGGATGCGATGTAAGTCATGCCTTTTATTGTTTTCCCTGTTATTTATTTCAAAGTCCTGTTACCGAAGCATTGTGGACAGTGACAGAGAAGGAAACTGAAACAATGCCGTTTAACTTGAGGCACAATGGCTTGTGTAGATGATATCCAATGGACATCTCTCTTTTTGTCAGGGTTATGGACCTGTGCCTGTGTGTTTTTCCCCTCTATGTGCCTGCCCTGACCCAGTTTCCCGTGTGTCTGATTGTTCATTTGATTCCAGGTGTGTTTCCCTAATTACCACATGTATTTAAGTTCTGCTGCTGTGCAGTCTGTTTTTGTCCGGGATTATACGTCTACCCCTCGTGCTACGTGTGTGTGTTCCTGCCTGTACCTTGTGTTCCTTCCTTTGGATCATTAAAGACTGTGTTTTGCAAATCTCCTTCGTCTCCGCGCTCTTTCGTCTTCAACACAGTAGGTGATCGTGACAGAATCCCGGACCTAAACAGTGTTATTTGCATGTTTCCCACCATTTTTGGTTTATGTGTTTCTACAGTGTTTGTTTTCTGTTTTTCCCTTTGTTACTTCATGGATCCCCTCGCCCGCCCTAAATACCTCCTCCTCTTGCTGGAGCAGGGAGAGAGATCGCTCGAGGACCATACCAGACTGTTCCTGGCCCTCGCTAATATCACCAGCTATCTGGATGACGCACTCTGCGCGTTCTATGACGCCCGCTTGAACCCCACGTGCAGAGCGCTGTCGTCTGAAGATGGTCCTCGAGCAGATTTCACCA
>NW_015656009.1:0-233 GCF_001515625.1 Sinocyclocheilus rhinocerous | reverse complement strand
CGCCCGCCAGGAGGGAGAACGCCGTGGCCAGTTAGATCGCAGAGAGGAGCTCCGCCCACTGCAACAAGGCTGAGGGTGAGATATTGATGGATCTGGGTTAATGGCGACTGGAAGGAGACCTGATAGACTTTAATACCAACCTGCCCCCTTTCTTCCCTCCTCTGTCGGTGAACTCTGTCCCTCCCGTTCCTAAGTTCAGCCCTGAAAGCCCGGAGGCTCACAAATTCCCGACC
>NW_015656008.1:300358-303161 GCF_001515625.1 Sinocyclocheilus rhinocerous | reverse complement strand
CACTCATACACGCATTATTATAACAGACTCACGCGTGCTTACTGTCCGACTCCTGTACACCACCGCAATCGTCTTTACCTTGATTACAGTCTTCATCCATCAAAACTCAGTATAAGTAAAAGTAAAGTATATATATATATATATATATATACCCTTAAACTTATTTTCAGATAGTTGCCAAGGCAATATTTCTCATTTTCATTTAGTTTAACTAAAAATAAATCAATTAAAAAACAAATAAAGTTAAAAACCTAACAAAATAAATACATAATAAAGATGACAAACACTTTACTAATATGTAAATTGAAAATATAAAAAAATAAAAACAAATTCAAAATATTAATAAAAACTATAATAGTATGGCAATGATACTTGATGAGCACAATGGAATGAAATAGAGCAGCAGTCTGTAAATGCGTTTTTGAATGTTGAACTAATTTTAATGTGCCAAGCTGCTTTAAAATTATGACACAAGATGTTAAAAAAGTAAATAAATAAATGAATAAATAAACAAATAAATAAATAAATACATGTTTTACATTGTAAATTGATAAAAAAAATTGTTTATTTAATTTTAATGAAAAATAAAGGTTAAAATAATTATAAAAAAAATTCTGGTGAATTTCACCCAAACTTTTGAATCTCACTGTATTTGCTAACTGTTGAATACTGGAGCAGAATCTAAACAGAAGACTGGGAAAAGAATACCACTTAAAAGGTAGTAAAATCAAAGTCCACACAATTGTTCACTTCACATGAGAACAACCCCAGGATTTAAATACACTTGACTGGTCTGTAACTAATTCAAAGCTGAGCGGCTCTTTAGAGATGCATGCATGTGCCTCGCAGGCATAGCATGTGGCGCACTTTTCATTGCAAGTAAATGCTGAGCACTCCTCCGGCAAACACTATCATCTCACTGACAGCCAGACCATTGTCTGTTAGGCGCTTGACACCATAGCAAGTGGAAGAGAGAGAGCAAGATGTGGACATACAAAAAAGACTAATGACACAGTGGGAGGCAGGAGATAGGAAACCGCAGCAAAACAGAGGCAGAGGATAGAGCGAGATACAACACCACAAAGATAGCAAGAAAAAAGAAGGGAAAAAACAGATGGAGTAAGGTGACAGAAAAGAGAAAAAGAAGACAGACAGGCAGAAAGAGATCTGCAGCTCTCTGGCCCATAGCCAGGCAGGGTGAGGATCAATCTGTCTCTGACTATGCCAGAAGTCTCCATGAATAATGCAGCCTCATTACTAGGCGTAGTCCTGCCTGTAATCTGCATAGCGGGACCGATTTTACCCCCAGGTTGCTGTTCCGCACAATCACCACCGGCCTTTGTTTATTTATTTATTTACTTTAGTTCATCAGGACGCGCAGACTTGTAAGATCACAGTCATTTCCTGATGGCTGAGCTCCCCGCGACGCGCGGACGTGATGCACTGATAAATTACAAGGAGCGCTAACTAATTTCTACATTTATTCTTTCTGTGTGTGCGTGCATTAAAATAGAAACGATACATGAATGGTCTCATAAAGAAATGTCCTGTATTTCAAAAAGAATACAGTGTGAAATTATATTCAGCATAAAAAAATGAGAGCCTTTAGGTCCATTGAGATTATTTTGTATATTTCGCATACCCAAATTTCCATGATTGCAATCCACAATTAAATTTTTTTTTATTAAAATGTACATAAATTAAAATATATTTATATAAAATTGGCTGATTTCTTTGCAATTCGCACTACAGTAGCTACTAAGAATGCTAAAGTGTATTTTCAAGAAATAATTTTAAAGTGCAAAAGAAAACATGACTTGAAATATGCAAAATACCACATATATTATATATACCACATATATTTCAAATTTAAAACAACTGTTTTCTATTTTCATATATATTTAAGAATTAATTTAAAGCTACCTTAAAATCAAAATGACAGTAAATACTTTAAAATATGATTAAAATTAAAATAACTTGTTTTTGTAATATTTTTGTAATATCCGCATCATTACTCCATTCTTCAGTGTGACACTCAGAAATCCTTCTAATGTGCAGATTTGGAGCTCAAGTAACATTTCTTATTATCTTAAATCTTGAAAACAGTTGAGCTCATTAATATATTTTTTATACTTATTATACTTATTATGATACTTATTAATGAATAGAGAGTTCAAAAGAACAGCATTTATTTGACAGAATTTTAGTAACATTATAAATGTCTTTATTGTCTCTTTCCAGTGGCGGTTCGAGGGTTTTAAAATAGAGGAGGCACACTAATTGTATTGGTCTGGGATCCCTGCCGATTATTATTATTATATTATTTGCTTAACCACTTTAAAATGGCTTTTTGGTTGCTTTTAGTCAGAAAACGTAAAGAAAACGACATACATACAGCAAGATAATATAATTTCACTAACCTGACCTATCACTTGAAGCAAACATCCATCCCTATTTAAAAGTCTGTGTTAAAAGAGAGCTGCCTGTTGCGCCATTTAATTAAGCAGACTGCTGTAGCCTATATCCAGCTTAGGCTGTTTTCCCTAAATTTGTATATATACTGTTTGAATGACAGCTTGGTAAATCTGTTGGCGATCAAATATTCAATATCGCTACTCATCATAAGTACTTGGTACATTATCAGCGCAGCGGCAGACGTTCAAACTATCACATAATTTACGTCTCTGTGATGATTGGTTGATATCAGAAGGGAGGCTAGCCTCCCTTACGAGGTTTCTTTTCTCAACACTCCTCAGCGCTGAAAGTGAACACTCGATGGTGATTGGCAAATTTTTTTTACCAA
>NW_015656008.1:275869-300301 GCF_001515625.1 Sinocyclocheilus rhinocerous | reverse complement strand
GATTGGCTATTTTTTTTTACCAACGGAGGCACGAGAGCTCCGCGCTCCCCTGGCGTCCCCCTCCCCTTCTCTATCACCTAGCTGTTGTAATTACATCAGCAGATTCGGCACATTTGCGATAGAAAAGCGGCGCTTTCACGTTATGATATTACAACTGTGAAATTACAAACAAAAAATACACATTCTGAGACATGAACTGAAATGAATTGTGAATTTTATTAACATTAAATCGTCCTCCCCCCATTTTCACCTCAAAATTATGGGGAAGCTGTGCCTCCCCTGCCGAGCCGCCACTGTCTCTTTCATCAATTTAATGTATCCTGGCTAACTAAAAGTATAAATTAAAAAAAAAAAAACTTACTATAAATTTAAGAATGCTTAAGAGGATATACACACACACATACACATTTTTCTTACCCAAACAGACTGCTATTTTGTGCACTATAGCAGTCCTTTAGCTATGTTTCAGTGCAGAAAACAAACAATGCTCTTTACAGTGATAGCACAGCTTAGCTGGCTTAGGAGAAAGTTTGTCATATTTTAAATTTTCTCAAAAGATTAAGTCTCTCAAAGCCCGAGAGCTGAGGTGTAGTAAAAACTACACATACTCCACTCATCTGCCTTCTGCTCTGTGAAACACCTGGAAAACACAGACAGTGTCTCAGTTTCTCCTTCCCTACCTGCCAGGTTTGCTGTGTGTGAGTGAGAGAGTGAGTGAGTGTGTCTGTGTGACTTTGTGTGTCAGTAAAAAAAAAACAAAAAAAAACTTCACAATTGAAATGCTGGATTTGGCCTGGAATGCAAAATGAGTGATTTCATCATTGCCTAAAACTGTTTGAAACATTCCACTCCTCCAGAAAAAAAGTGAACCTTTGTTTCATAGCAAAAACCTCCCCCTTGGCACAATTTTTGTTTTGTTTTTCAGGTTAAGACAACAGATAAGAGTAAAATGCCAAGAGTTCAACAAAAAGGAAAGAACAGGCCTTTCAAAAACCCTCATCCCCTGTGATACTGAGCTACATTCATTGAGCTACATAGCTAACCGTGTTGTTTCTTATAGATGTAAAATGAGATTTCCCAACCGAATTCCTCCACAGATTAAGTGTCCTTCTAAAAATGAATAAGCAAACCTTGAATCTTAGCTTTTCAAACACTACAGCTAGTCATTGTTAAAAAACAGTTCATCATTTGCTTTGCCCGTTCTGACTGCATACAGAGTATCTTAATAAACACCATTGATTTTCTACGGTTTTCTCGACCGTCAAGTCTACATATGTATCGATCACAACAGTCGGGTCACAGCACCAGATTTAGAGAAGCTTCGCAGGCAACTATCTAATACAGCAAACACCTGTACACTGATCGAAATCAACTGATTATTGATGAACCTCATAGTGAAACAAATCATAGGATGTAGCTCTTACAAAAGAAAAAATAGGTGGATTAACCTAAAACTTGAAGTTGAAAAACAGCAGTTCCCTTTCGATACTTCACTCGTACTGCGTCTTGCTTAAGACGCATATGGGAAAAAGCCTTTTTTCTCCTGAACTGAAGCCTTTTTTCATTCACGCAGTGAAACTGCATGGCCATTGGTTCGTGCAGAGCTTAAAAAATGAACCAATGGCTCGGCAGCAGAGGCGAAGCCCGCCAGAATGGGCGGGGCATCTGGCTCTATAAGCAGGCGCTCACCACAGGATTCTCAGATTTCTTCTCCTTCAGCGACGACTCTACGCTCATCGCTGATCCTGAAAGCCTGCTCGCCATTGACACGCCTTCGCAGCTGGAATCGGGACCTCTCATCACAGCTGACCTGCTTCTCCGCCGCTACAGCGACGCAGCAGTTTCGGTCTGTTTTCCCTGCCGCCATCCGGCGATTCTAAAAGAGCTTATTTCTAGCAGGTAAGCCCTAAAAGAGCAAATTTTAGTGACGTTGCTGCAAATGTCGCTCTGCGAGTGTGGCTCGTGCTGGGAAACTTGCAGCGAGCCTCAGAGAGAGAAACAGAGGAGTCAGGGAGCTAAGCAACCAGGTCTGAGCGATCGCATGCCGGCACTGTACCCGCGTGCTCGCTCTCCCCGTTGCACTCGGATCCGCCGCAGAAGGGCAGTGAGCTACGCGCTTACTGAGACAGAATGTTCACTCGAGCATTAGTCTCGCTCTTCTCCACTCTTGGATCGCCTTCACGGAAAGCAGCCCAGCTCTCCCGTTTCTCCTCTCTCAGCGAGCCTCGGAGAGGGAAACAGCGGAGTCAGGGAATAAGCAATCGGTCTGACTGATCTCATGCCGGCACTGTGCCTGCGTGCTCTCTCTCCATTGCACTCGGATCCGCCCCCGCCTCCCCGCGCTCATGTTTCTCTCCTCCCAGCTACCTCGGAGGAAGCAACGATGAGCTCGCGGTTTGAACGATCAGACTTGAGCAATCCTCTACACACATCGTGCGTGCTTAATCTGCCGGTATGTGTTACACATGAGGATCGGTTAACCTCATTATACGAGCAGCTTAATCCTCCCAGGAGGCTTGAGTGATTAAAGCTGGCAAGGCCCCCGCTTGCATCACTCTCCAAGCAGCACTTTGACAGGGCAAACTTCCTCTTCCATTACTCATAAGTGTTCTGCCCCCCTGCGGCCAGTCACCCGAGTTAATTTAACCCCCTGGTAGGCCATTCCCGGAGTGTCGAGATGGGTTATGGGGATAATAAAGCGAGGATATTGTGAAGAGGTTGTTCAGGATGATTACACTGAAACAGATCCTCGCGCAAATTTGCTCGTGAGACTGGTTCTTTTCTCTGAACCTGAGTCGGAGGCAGAATTAATATCTCACAGAGCCCTCCTCCTCAGCCACCTGGAGTGCCTGGGACTCAGGGTCAATTTTGCCAAGAGTTCGTTGCTTCCCAACCAGCGAATTTCACTCCTGGGAACAATTTTCGACTCAGCCCAATCGAAAGCTGTAGTCACTCCGGAACGAGCTTTGGCCATACGGAGGCTGGCGACCTCCTTCAAGATCGGTACCGCTCGCCCTCTCAAAGCGTTTCAAAGGATGCTGGGCCTCATGGCAGCAGCATCTCCAGTGCTACAGTTGGGTCTGCTGCGTATGCGCCCCCTTCAGCGCTGGTTGAAACCACGGGTTCCATCCCATGCGTGGCGTCACGGACACCTGCATATCAGGGTGAGTCAGGCCTGTGTATCGGCCCTGACCCCCTGGAAGAACTCCCGCTGGATGGAACAGGGCGTGGCCATGGGGAGCGAGTCTTAAACACAATTTCGGAGGCTAGAGCTCCGTCTACGAGACGCCTCTATGCCTTAAAGTGGTCTTTTTTCTCCGACTGGTGTCTAAACCACGGCAAAGACCCTCTCACTTCCGAATTGGCAGAGGTGCTGTCATTTCTACAAGAGCTGCTGGATAAGGGTTGTTCCCCATACACGCTCAAAGTCTATGTGGCGGCTATAGCGGCCTCTCGTGTCCGTATTGAGGGTCAATCGGTGGGCAGAAATAGCGCGGTCATCCGCTTTCTGAGGGGTGCAAGGAGGCTGAATCCGCCTCGTCCCCCTACCGTCCCTTCATGGGACCTGACCACTGTGCTTTTGAGCCACTACAGTCCGCCAACATTAGGTCGCTATCGTTGAAGACAAATACTTCTCTTTCCATTTCTCCTGAAACATCCGCCCTTCCAGATGAATTTTTATTTTTTTGGACATTTTTAAAATCGCCAGTGCTTGCCACACAACTTCAATTAGCGAAGTGTTCGAAATTTGAATTAGGCTCCGCTTTAGAATGTGCATGCGTGTTCGAGGTTCCGGCAGAAGCGCAATAGAAGCGCAATTAAATGATCAATGATAAAATAAAATATAAAAAGAATAAAACTAAACAATATTGTTTAGTAATAATAATGATAATAAAAAGATTTAATTTTTTTTTATTCTTGTTCAAATCATCCGTATTGGACGTCTCAGTGGGCCGTATTCGGCCCGCGGGCCGTATGTTTGACACCCTTGCTCTAGATGGATAGTAGACGCCATCTTGCTAGCGTACTCTTCCTTCGGAGGTTTTATAACCTGGAAGTCCCGGCCTTACAGGCCAGGGTCCTTTCCGCTTGAAATAGGCACGCGCTGCGTAAACGGATATGGCAGAGAACACTTGGCCGTACCGCGCCCAAGTTCTCTGGCATTGTTCACCTGTTAGCTCTCGACCCCTGGGTGTTGAAGTTACAGGGATACTCTGGAACAGCCATTGGTTCGTTTTTTAAGCTCTGCACGAACCAATGGCTGTGCAGTTTCACTTCGTGAATGAAAAAAGGCATCAGTTCAGGAGAAAAAATGGTTTTTCCCATATGCGTCTTAAGCAAGACGCAGTACTCGTTCTCGTATCTCAGGGAACCGAGGTTACGTCAGTAACCGAGTACGTTTCATACGGTTAAAAAAGGAAAAAGAAAAATTAATTTTCATTTTCTAAATTTTTTTTTCTTTTTATGTAATCTCACAAAAAAAAGTAATTTAATGTAACCATCAAGTAGTGTACACATCTAAATAATTTTCAAAAAATTATACAAACATAATTTGACTTTATGCCCAAAATAAATTTTAATTCGTAAATTAAACACACGCTCAACTTAGAAGAGGTGTTTTAAGTCAAGTATGTGTGAACTGAATTTTTTATGTACTGTTAAATAAATTATTAGACAGGACACAAAATGTGCATCATGTCATATGGTTGACAGGGTTTCCATCTGACAACCCAATGGAAATCTGCATGGTCGATCATATGGTCTACCAGGGTTGGCCACAAAGTCAACCTAATAGTCCATCTTGGGCAAGCAGGTCAAGGCTGGTAGAGCACACACACACACACACACACACACACACACAAAAAGGTCAACATGTTCCAAAAACAAGCTTGACCACCTTAAGCTGGCATGAATGGGATTTTCCAACAGGGTTGGGTGATATTTTTGAAAAAATGTCTGGTACAGCCTTCGAAACTACACGGTTGGTTGCACTCTGGGATTTCAAGATACAAGGGGGCAAATTTCATCATTAGAATTACAGATTTCATGCTAAAAAGGATACTAATGTTGTGATCTCACACTGATCCATTATAGAAAAAGTGGAGGACTTAACAGGAGAGGGCAGGAATGCAGGAATACTTGCAGAATGACTCAGTACTACACTCCACCTACACATGGTGGGAAAGCATTTTGCCCATTTATGCCAGTCTAACTCAGTCTGTAACCAGTCAGTCCTTGGGTCTGGTGCACCAATCGTCAATGAAAAGTAAGACAGTGAATGAGTCGTCTAGGGTTGAAGTGAGCTGGAGCATGATATGAGCGGTTCAGATGGAATAGCAGATGAAATAGCTCAGCCGAGAGTGTGATTTAAAAAGGTTCTGTTCAGAAGGAAATCGGCACCCTGTGTGAGGAAATGACTTGAGAGATTGCACAACACTGGGTTAAAAATGAAAAAAGAAGCTTAAGCTTCTTGGCTGTAACAGCCTCATTTCTATGATCAGGTCACTTGAGTCCCAGAGTTCCCAGAGCATTAAACTTGAATATGAATAACTACTTTGTATGGTATTTTTTTTCTTGTAACACAAGCATCACTATTACAGTTGCTCATACGTAGAGTTTGAAGAAACCCCGGAAGTTAAACGTCAAACTTGGGTGTGTAACTCATCTCACTACAGAAAAGAATGATATCTAATATCCAGTGGTTTATTTGAGGAAAGGTGCGCTATACTTTTCTAAGTGAGCAGCTTTGTGTGTGTGTTTTTTTTGCCTGATGGATGATAAAACATTTAAATAGATAATATTTAAATAAAATATAAAATCTCATAGATTTATATTTTATCATACTTAGAGACCAAGCCATATCACTGCATTTTTGGAGAGTCTTACCACATGACATCTTTACAAAAACTAACATTGGCTTGTCATAAAATGTCATGCAGGTCTGGAGAGGTCCACACTATGATTTTTCCCAGTTTTGTTTTGTTTTATTTTATCATGTTTCTACATTAATTTGTTGGCTGCACCACATGACTTTGAGATGGAGGACATTTAAAAAAAATACTATATTACTGTGCAGTGAATCATACAGTAAATAAGTGAACAAATAAAGTAAAATATACCAAACTACTTTTCTTTCAAGAATTTCATTATTTCAATTCATTATGATACATCATTTTGATATCAGGACAGTTGTGTCACCCACCTTAACATGTTTAAGGTCAAAGCAACACCGCAAACACAGGCGGAGCGCCTTCAGGATGCAGAACTATTCTAAAATCTTTTAATTTTCCTTTTATTTGAAAGAAAATTATATATAATTTATCATTTTTAGTAGTCATTATATGCTGTGACTGATATCATGTGCGCTACAAGCTTCTGTTTGAAAAGAGCGTTCATGTGTAGCTATGTGTATATATGTGTGTGTGTGTGTGTGTGTGTGTGTATGTGTTTGTGTTTGTGTGGTTTCCACAAAGAAATGTAGAAAACACAAAAGATGACGCGAGCGGCAAAATACAGTAGAACCGTTATAATCAGTGACGCTGTGTACACTGGATGCGACGCGACAAAACCCGACATTAAACTGATGCCATGTTCTATTTATTACGGAAGTTCTAAGCAGCCATGCAATATTATTTTTTTTCCTTCTCGTTTTCTCGTTATAACGACTTAATTTTCTTGTGATATCGACATAACGAGTTGTTTTCTCGTTATAACGACTTAATTTTCTCGTTATCTATAACGAGAAAACAACTTTCGTTATGTCGAGATAACGAGAAAATTAAGTCGTTATAACGAGAAAACAACTCTCGTTATGTCGAGATAACGAGAAAATTAAGTCGTTATAACGAGAAAACAACTCTCGTTATGTCGAGATAATGAGAAAATTAAGTCATTATAACGAGAAAACAAGAAGGAAAAAAAATATATTGCATGGCCGCTTAAAACTTCCGTAGTAAATTGGACACATTCTCCTATTTTAAAAATGAAGCAGCTTTGACACTTTTAAAAACATTTACAAATTCATAAAATATTAATTTAGGTAAATGTATTTTCTTTTTTTTAAAGACCTAACTGGTAAATGGCATTTGATTAGAAAATAATCAGTTGTTAGCTAACTTAAAACTGTTTTTCCATGATTCTCACACATCTCGGCATCCTGTCTACGCTTCGAAAAACAATCTTTGATATAAAACAGTTGATGAAAGGAAGGAAACAAAACAATTCTGTAAGCTGACAGAAAAATATGTGATGCAAAGTATGATTCATTACCAAAGTGACAAAAGAAACACCGCAAGCTCTAGACATCTCCTCTCCACATTATTATAGGCTGATAAGAGGTGCTTTTAATGCAGGAACCAATTACGAGGAGCAACTCTGTCTGATAAGCCATCTGCTCAAACATCCAAATACTCCGACAGTGGTATTACATGATGAATCAAACAACGAACGGCAACACAATCCATAATAACCTCAAACATTGCGAAGAAAAATACACTGCTAACAGCTTTGTAACAATGCGTCAGGACAGAAAGTTGACTCCGCCGTCTACTTCGTCCTTCACTTTTTTTCTCTCTTTCACTCTATTCTGACACTCGTTGGCCCCATTGCTCTCTGTGTTTTTTTAAACTGTCCTTGATGCATGTCATCCCTCTACCTGCTGCAACGCCACACTTCCTGCATTCCAGTACGTGGGCAGTCATGCAGAACGCAGCACCACTAGGACTCAAAGTCACAAATGATTTCCCAACATATGTTCTGCTGGGTTATTAATAAACGAGGTGGCATGGAGCAAGGCCCGGCTCTGGGCAGGAATGGCACTAAAAGGACTTACACGGACTGGAAATCAAAAGGCCCCAAACAGAAGAGCATCTGTGTGTGAGGCTGGATTGCACAACCCACTGCAGAAGGTGATCTTTTCGCCCCTATGAGTGTTACGGGAAATGAGGGTTACCGCAAATTAGGGGACATGCCCCTGGAAGAATATCAGACCATATGGTATAGTGCTTTGCCCTGACACAACAACAACAACAACAACAACAACAACAACAAAATGGACCTACAGTATTCACCATTCTGGCCTCTGGAAATGAGACTTTGGTGTCGCAACTAGTTGTGGCCCTATGAGTTTGAGGGCCATTAGCACATGCTATTACATTTAAGGTTCAGGTCAGGGCGCTCCTCTAAAGAGAAGTA
The DNA here is from genome assembly GCF_001515625.1 of Sinocyclocheilus rhinocerous. Lineage (NCBI taxonomy): Eukaryota > Metazoa > Chordata > Actinopteri > Cypriniformes > Cyprinidae > Sinocyclocheilus > Sinocyclocheilus rhinocerous. The sequence continues at coordinate 292,108 of NW_015656008.1, read as the reverse complement.
TAAAAAGAGTGACACGCAGCCACTTTCCTCATTCGCCCTCATTCACTGCCTTTATGTTCTCTTTGAGTACAGTTTCCCTTGGGAAGCACACAATATCACTAGCATCTACATGACATTGTTATGAAGAATGCACTATATCGACCAGTGTTAGGGGTTTTAAATGTCCAACATTAGAATGAATTTAGTAGCATATAATCATTAAAAGTTAGTTGTCTTTTCTACTGTGAATTTGTGTGCATTTATTCATTTTAATGCAAGCGTCAGTGCATTTTATGTACATACCATGGGAATTAAACCCATGACCATGTTCTACCAGTTACAGAAAAAAATAAAATAAATAAAAACGTATCTTGATGTATGGATCTGAAACTATTCATTTTATTTTTGGAACTTTTTAAACATATTGAAAATATCTAATTTGTAATATAAAATCAGGAACGGACCATACGGAATATGCAGCAGCAGAAATATGAAAAGTGGAATGCCTCTCATTCAAAATCAAATCTACACGTCCCCCAACTTTTGAATGTTTTTTTTTTCTTTTTGTGATAATGAATTTTGATAATGGTAATTGGTTTAAATCCAATCCGCAAAATGTATGCATACTGCGCCCCTACAATCAGCACAGAAAATACAAAACAAGTCTGCAGATTTAGACTGAGCCTGACCTTAACCAAAATAATTGCCAGCTATCATAATGTCGTAAATTTCAACAGATTCGTACAAATTGCTCCTGTCAGGGACATACTAAGTGCAGCAAAGCAGACACTGCATTCCTTCAGAGTAGGGGACATAAAAACCACCAAACTATAAACGAATAAATAGCTAACCTTAATAAAAAAAATTGAGTAAGGACAGCTTTAAATGCCCCTGCGTTCATCTATTCATCAAATTTGTTTTATCCCCGACTCATATGAGAGCGAAACACAGCATGCAGAAAGAGCACGCGCTCTCTCGCGCACAAACACCACAAAAAAAAAAAAAAAAAAGCTGTGGCTGAAAAAACAAAACAACACACTGAGTGAATTAATAATTTCAATAAGAAGCCAGTAAGTGGCTCAGCGGAGGCAGATCAGCTGATTGTCATCGTCGTTGGCTTTCTGTTTTCTTTGCCACTTTCCTCTCGCTTTTTGGCAGGGCGTCCCTTCGTAATCTTTCTCCCTCAGTGGCGCTCTAATTGAATCTGTTTAATAAAACATTCCTCTAATTGCCATGTCAGATCTGAATCACTGTATGACCAACAAAGGCGCAAGCACAGATACCTGCTCTGAATCACCCTGTTTAGACCAATATGGCCTCACATATTTCAGTGTAGCCTACAGATAACCAGCGAACTTAACCCTTTCAATGCTGCGTTTCTTCAAACATTGGAAGATGGATGATAAACTGAGTAATTTTTGTGGTAACGAGGGCTCTCCATCACTGACAACTGCACATGCAAAGCTGTTACCCAATTAGGATGCTATCTATTCTAATTAGAATTTAAGATTAAGATTAGTGTGTCCCAAATCAGAGTATGCTAAAAATAGTATGTCAGAGGTTTCGGATTTTGTACTAATTCTCTTGCATTTTCAAAGACTGCAGGTGTTATGCAAATGAGCTAATTTCCCCCACAATTCCATGTGAGACAGAAGAATATCTGAACTGTGTTCAGAATACAGCTCTAGATTGCTACTTGAGATTGTACAGTATATGGTGCGTTCAAGTCATGTTGGAAAGAGCGTATTTATGAGCCGAACAAACATGAGCAGCACCACACAGTCGTAATAACAAGCTGGAAACTCTGGATTTTTGCGAGTTGGGAGCATGTCAGTGAGAAAACAAGGTGGACATAGCATATGTATCGGAGATAAATGTGTTGAAATTAAATTATTATTTTTGTTTACAATAAAATTAGCTAAGATGCATGCATAAAATACAATAGTTGTACAATTAGATATTTGATAAACTGTAAATATAATTTCCTCCAGTTAATTGAGCCCTCTTCAAATTGATTTATTTCTTTTGCAAAACACAAAAAAACATTTCAAAGAATGTTTTAAATGTTTTCCTTCCACACAATGAAAGTAAGTGGGGTCCAAAACAACATTAGACTTCACTGACTGACTAGCTACCTAACTAACTAACCAACTAAATGTAAAAATTGGGGCATGTTTCAAAATTCTTCCTTGTGTTCCATGGAAGAAAGTAATGCATACAGGCTTTCTATGACCTGAAGGTGAATTAATGACAGAATCTTCATTTTTGGATAAACTATCCCTTTAAACATGCTTGCTTTACGCATGAGAACCATTAAGGTTTTTTTTTTTTTCTTGTGCGTCAAGCAAATAGAATTGAGCTCGTTTACCATATTTTATGTACTCTATGTATGAGTGTTGATGAATCTTTATATGTGAATTAAATCTGTTTGTCAAATAAAGCAGCAGTGTCTTTTTAGAAGATGTGGATTAAATCTCTTGACCCTTATGGATTACTTTGACAATGTCTTTATGAACTTTTTGAAGCTTGAAAGTTTTGGTTAAATAGGCTTTTGATGGAGGGAAAGAAATCTCTCAGGTTCATTAAAAATATCTTTATTTATTTTTCAAAAATGAATGAAAAAATTATGGGTTTGGAATGACATGAGGATAAATAAATGATGACAGAATTTTATTTTTTGGGTGAACTATCCCTTTAAGATTGCAGTCGGTATCACACACTACAAGTATTTTTTATTTTAAGAGCGGCAGACATAAACTCCCACAAGAGACCTTTCAAAAATGTTATATCACCGCTCTTACCCAGTTTTAAGGGGGAAAAGTCACAGTAAACGGGCTGGGTTGAAAAAAAAATGTTCAAGTAGAAACTAGAGAAATATAGAAAGAAAATGAGTTGTGAAAGTTATGCCCCTGAAGCCAAAAACAAATCGTCAACAGCATGGGGGAGAAAGAGCGAGAGAGAGACGCACATTAACGATGAAAAGTAAAACCGGCATCCATTTATTTCCCCAAAGTCTGCCACATACACTGACCTAATGCTACAGCTGTTACATTAAAACAAACTATAAAGCTTTCCAAAAGATTAATCTCGTAAAGTCAGTCACACAGCCTCTCTCTTTTTGGCATGTACATAGATTAGCACATTATCACACATATTCACAGCTGTATGACATTCTGCAGCAGTATCACGTTCTACAGTAGGAGAAAAGGCACTAACTGGGTCCTGTTATAAACCTGCTCACTAATCAATTTTTTTTGAGTCAGTTCTCCACCACTGGCCTTCATATTGACAGATCTCTGTCAGTTTGTACCTTAGTCCCTTTAAAACAGTTTGGAGTCGGAGAGGTGGAGGAATGCTGGGATAATTGTCTCAGAAGTGAGTTAAGAAACCGCATATATATCCTTGAACCATGATTGACAGGATTAGAGGAACACAATCTTTCGTTTGGAACTCCGTTTAGCTGAATCAGGCAGTTTATTAAAAAATCTTGCATAGTGCTGTAAATCATATGTGGTTCCAAAACACATTCTGACAAACTATTAATCTAACGTGCTCATGCAAACAATATGTTATTCACGTGCTCAATCACTATTCATAATATCAAAGAATGCTGAGCACACAACCTACATTCACCCTGTGAGTACAACTATAAGAACATTATATATGCATAATAACAGTAAGAATATGAAACGGCATATGAGTGGCTACAGGAAATATACACGAGGTCTCCATCTCCCTTCCCTCATAAATTGATTTCCTTTACTTGTGTCCCCTGGTTACACATAAGATCTTGTGCAATAACTAAACCTTTCGGAGGATGTGCAGCTCATTTCTTAAGATAGAAGTAGATTTTTATATTTTCTGTGAGTGAACACATGTGAGTAGTGCTTGCCTGTGCAAATACATTCATATGTGGTTGGTAAGGTGTTCTGAGTGTAATGTGTTGCTCTGCAGTTGCTAGGGTGTTATGGGGTGGTTGATAACTGGCCTAAGTCAAAAGAGCTAACCCCTAAGTCTCTAGAGTTGCGTATGCAGAGTGAATCTGCTAAATTGTCATTGCAAGTGTGAACAGAATACACAACCAAAATGGAGTCACTACCAAAATAACATTACTAACTGATCAGTGTGTGTGTGTTCACTGCTGTGTGTGTGCACTTTGGATGGGTTAAATGCAGAGCACTAATTCCAAGTATGGGTCACCATACTTGGCCACATGTCACGTCACGTCACTTTCACTTTTTTTTTTTTAATTCAGAGTAAATCTGCTAAATTGTCATTGCAAGTGTGAAAGGAGTACACAACCAAAATGGAGTCACTACCAAAATAACATTACTAACTGATTTTAAATTCAGTGTAAATCTGCTAAATTGTCATTGCAAATGTGAATGGAGTACAAAACCAAAATGGAGTCACTAACAAAATAACAGTACTTACCGATTTTAAATTCAGAGTGAATCTGCTAAATTGTCATTCCACGTGTGAACAGAATACACAACCAAAATGGAGTCAAAATATTAAATATTATATGAAGAACAATCTAAATGAAGAATTTAGGTTCACCTAAAGTGGGAACTACACATCTTTTCCAACTTGAGAAATATATACAGTCACAAAGAATTGTTTATTGTACAGAATCTGTGCCAATATCACAGACCATAACTATGTCACCATCACCTGGCCCTTGAGTGTAGTTTGGGCTCCTCCTCAATGCAGCCTATAAATGTTATCATATGTCTTGCACACATCAAGTCTGTTTTTCTTCGTTAGTAACATGCAGTTATATAGAGGTGTTTCATTCTTTCCTTGCATTCTTTCTTATCATGTAGACAACAGGTTAAATATGCAATATAGTGCATATAAAATGCTCTTCTTTAAAGTTACCTTTTTTTAGCTGACTAATGAGCTTGTGGACGCCGAATGGTTATTCTGAGGTAAATGATTGTTACGTGGCATTGTTTACAATTATCGAGATATAACAAGAGTTCAACAAATGTTCAGCATAATGTTTAAGCTCCAAAAACGGAACTAAACAGTGCAACTATGGAAGTCCGTTTCCGCCACTGAATAATAAAAAAAAAAAATGTAATTGCAACTTTTTATCTCACAATTCGAACTTTTTTTTCCTCAGAATTGTGTGATACAAATACGCAATTCTGACTTCATTTCTCAGAATTGAGAGTTTAAATCTTGAAAATTGTGACTTTTTTTTCCAGAATTGCAAGTTTATATCGCGCAATTCTGACTTTATAACACGCAATTGCGAGTTATTAAGTCAGAATGGTGAGATATAAACTCGCAATTCTGAGAACATAGTCTTTTTTCCCCCTCAAAATTGGACTTTATAACTCGCAATTGCGAGTTATAAAGTCCAATTTTGAGGGGGAAAAAAGACTATGTTCTCAGAATTGCGAGTTTATATCTCACAATTCTGTGAAAAAAGTCAGAATTGTGAGAAAAAAATGAAGAATTGCAAGATTAAAAAGTCGCATTTGCGAGAAAAAAAAATCAGAATTGTGAGTTTTTATCTTTATTTTTGTGAGTTATTAAGTCAGAATTGTGAGATAAAAAGTCGCAATAACTTCTTTTTATTTTTTATTCAGTGGTGGAAACAGGCTTCCATAGCGTCGCGCGACACTAAAAAGAGCTGTGAGATCCAGTGTGAAGCGCTTGAATTCAGCAAAGAACACAAATGATGCTGTGATTTAAACTAGTTTAAAAGGCAGATGAAACAGCGTTGACAAACAGGAGAAACACTGTGCACAACGATGCAGTCAGAAGGCTATGAAAAATTTTATAGTGATAATTTTTTGGCCATATCGCCCAGCCCTACGCTAAAGCAACTGCTCTCATGCTAACTTACATTAAAAAGCACCAAAACGTTTTAAAAGGTATTGTTTATTAAAAGGTAACAGAGCACAAAGCTTATTGCGATTATTGGACGGCAATGCACTACAAATAATATGAAGTTCACGCATTAACAGAACAGCATATAGACTAAAGATCTTGATAACAAGAAGCCATATTAGTATCGATTATAAACAAGTCCGGCATAGATAAGGACAGTTTTTCCACTAAAACATTGATGCACATCGTCTCAGTTTATTACGTCAACATAACAAAAGATGTGATCGCAAAACAATCAGGAAAAAAAAGGCATTACAAATTTTTAAATCATAACATGTACATTTATATAGTCACCAGTTGCGAGCTCAGCAAAGATATCACTCGCAAATTAATATTTTTGGACGCAAATGCGACCGTTTTAGGCGCAGTCTGGAGCCCTGGAGCAATTGTAATAATTATGCCTTTGCAACCACTGCAAATTATATCGACCTGCCATAAATGATCTTGCCACTGACCAAATTGCCTCACACTATATTAAAGTCTGTTCTGCTCTTGACAAGCTCTCTCAATGATTATGGAGAAGATTGAAGCTACTCCTCAACAGGGTTTCACACCTGGACAATGACCAACAGATGCAATGTAAGGCTATTGATTTTGTGGTAATGATAACAAATTTTATCACCAATGGAAGATGTTTGAATATTACGTAAATCATCTACTGAGAAAAAAACATTTGTTGTCTGTTCAGTAGATTCCTGTTGCTGTTTCCTATGGGACCACATGGAAGCAGTTGCATTTTTTATGTAAATGCAGTGACCAAACCTATATTTCTTGTTCAAGTCACACATACACACAAAATGTGCAGAGAAGAGCCCAGGAGAATTATGATGTGGAACAGCGTCTCTTCTGCTGTGATTTCGCCTATTGAATTTAACGTTACAATCTGCTACGACTCTCAGTTGTCACAAACCTTCCTGTCAAGAGCAAACCGGTCACACGTGACGAAAGCGCTGCACTATGGGAATTCATTTTGCTTCTGGTTGGGGCTACTCTCTGCTTTAATGTCCTATATTTCTTCAATGCTCTGCTCGTTCAATGAAATCCATTCCCAAATCGAACACTTCCTCAAATAAAGACAGACAGATGTCAACCTAAATAAAAAAAAAAGTCCTTGCTGATGAGGCCACGGTTTCGAACCAGCAGTTTTAAACTTTAAAAAACTTTGAACCCCCAATAACTCAAAATGAAGTCAGCAGAAGTGCAATATTTACTGCTTTAAATGAATGGTTCACCCAATAATTAAACTTCTGTCATTATTTTCCTGCAGATGTGAAATGATCAATGTGTTTGGTAGATTGTAATGCTGTGCTGAAAGGGTAATTACAGAGAGGGCAGGCGGAACATGTCATAATGATCATGCTGAATTAACGATTATTAACAATCATCAGTTTCTCAGCAGACACGGCACCCTGCCTGAAGAAACCGTGCTGATATGTTCCTCATGGAGCTTCAGGTGATGGTTCAGGATGTGATCACCCACTTAAACCAGCTGGACAGCTCAGCTGTAGATTCCTAATCACTTCAGAGGAGAAGCACATCTTTCTGACTAGCAGATCCAGCGCAACAGAAAAGTTATACAGTGCACTCCTAGTCTCAACTTTTGATGGCATGCCTATGCAAAAAGGCAAGAGCTGACAAAAATCATCAATTTTGGATTGGATTGGCTGATCCAGGTTTTTATTAGTTCACCTGGAAACAAAGTTTTGTTTACAAGTTGCCTGGCTGCTACAGTGAGTGGTACAATTCTAATATTATTTTTTTGTCTATTAAATTGATAGCAGAAATTCTGACTGCACAGTTTACGCACATTTTATGCACACTCATTTATAAAACACAAGAAGAGCCATTTATGTCTAAAATGATATGAACAAAAAGTACGGATTTATTATGTCCATAGAAATGAGCTGTTTATATACTAATTTAACTTGTCTTCTGTTAATTTTACAGTTTCAAATATTAACACTTTACAATAAGGTTCAATTTTAGATAATTAATGGTACACAAGCAGAATGAATTTCTGTGTTGTTCGTAAAACCATTCTTACATAAATTATTGCAGTGCACCAATAGTTTTACGAATGGTTTTATGAACTAAAAGAACAAATTTACTATGCTCTGACATTTGTTGTGTTTGTTTATCATAAGTGAGGTCTATTTTCTTCTGTTTACTATAAACTTCACAATGTAAATTTTCATCACTTTACAATAGGGCTGCACGATAAATCGCATGCGAATCTTGTCAGAAAGCCGGTTCTGTAATCAGCGGTAAATCTCCATCACCTGCGGGCTTTCACATTGAGCAGCATTAACTACACAGAGCCGTTGTTCACTGACGAGCTGCACAAAACCACGTTCATATTCGCGCGATTTTTTGCGCAGCTCGTCAGTGAACAACGGCTGAAAGCACGCACGTGATGGAGATTTACCGCTGATTACAGAACTGGCTTTTCTGACAAGATGCGCGTTAAATATCGAATGCGATTTATCGTGCAGCCCTACTTTACAATAATACTTTCAATACTTCACAATAATTTTTTTTGCAATTTCTGTGTACATTTTTCATAAAACCATTTAAAGTTTAAGTCCCCACCAGAATATATAAACCAGTACACACACACACACACACACAAAATGGATTTACTATTGCCACAGAAATTTGCTATGCTTATTTATGATAACTGATGCCTATTTTCTTCTGTTTTCTATAAACTTCACATTGTAAATGTTCAACTCTTTACAATAAGGCTCCATTTAAAATCAAGTTTGAAAACATTAGTTACATTTGTGCATGTGTATAATGTTAATTTATACATTTACTAATACATTTTTAACATTCTTAACATTGATGTTTTATGAATGAACATGAATAAAGAATAAAAGTATTTATAAATTAACATTAACCTAGATTAATAAATACAGTTCTGTCAGGACCACTATCGTCAAAATGATAGATACTTAGCATAAAGTTTGGTTTGGCGGTATGGTTCTGTTCTGGGCAAAAACCTCCCTGCCCATCCATGCAGTCTGCCATGACTGTGATCAGCTGAGAATCAGCTGATGCAAACTTGACTCACGTGACCTGCCAGAACTAACGCTATCGCTTAATTAAATTAATTGAACCTAACTGTAAAGCGTTAACTTGTAAAACTTTACATTAAGATTGCTGTGCCATTATTGTGAATGAACTTCCACATTGTTGCACTAGTATCAGACTAATATTTTGGTAAAACTGATTTCAGATTTACTCCTCAAACATCATCTCAAAAATGAAAGAAACAAACAAACTGATTGTTCAATTTACAGATGGTTGGTCAGATGGCCAAGTGGGCGGCCAATACTCAAAAGTCTGGCTCTGTCAGACTAGACCTTCCCAAATGTTAGGCCTGGGCTTTCATCCATTGTCTCATCTGAAGCTTACCCCACTCTTGTTAAGGTGCCCTTTGGACCTCTGATCTGAAGGTACGGGGTGCGATTGGCCACGTGCCCTTTCAACCTGTGTCTGTGTGCATTACAGCTTCAGCCGTTAGCCTTGACGGGCACTGATGTCCCACATAAATCCACCCACTTTCTGTCAGATACACATTATAAATGAAGGACACTGGTGGAAGAATGTAGGAAAGATTTCATTTTTCCATTTGTGTTTTCTCTGCTGGCAGGGCAGATGGGAGGGTGATGGATGTGTCCATGTGAGGTCTGGGCTGGTGAGGAGCGAATGCAAGAGCATGCCAAGCCAGCGTGTACCGCCCCATGTCGTCAAAAACCCGCCAGCCACACAGCATGCATACATCAACGGAAACCGACGTGGCGGAAAGAAGGAGTGAGCTGACAAGCAGATAAGCGTGGCACTGACAGGTCTATCTATCACATGTCTTTATTCGTCATGTTAAGGTTTGTTTTTTTCAAACGAATGGACATCTGTGCATTCATATATTTTTTTCTGAGGCTTTTCTCTTCATTGAGGACTGAGTATTAACAGTTCACCAAAAAATTTAATATTATAAAATTTAAATATAATATTATAAAATACATTTCTGCCAAACTTGATGCATCAATTTGCATCAAGCCAGATGTGTCAAAATGCGTCAAGACAAGTTTGACATCACGGATGCCAAATGTCACTGGTTTTCATGTGTCTTGTAATAAAAAAGCTACTCTAGAGGACAAGATGCTCAGTGAAAAATGATTTTATTTAGTTTGTTCCTCATACAAAGTTATCGTACGACTCCAGAAAACTTGGAATATAGTCCAGAAGTCATTTTGACCACTTTTAAGAAACTTTTATGGTGTTTTTGGTTGCCAAAATTAAAGCTCAGTGGTTTAATGTTTAAAAATAAAGATATTAAAACGGCCATAAATATTAGTAGCCATTTTACTGTTGTACTTTTGAATTATTATTATTTTTATTATTAGAAGTCAGAAGTCAGAAAGAGCTTTATTGCCAAGTATGTTTACACACATGTTTACACTATGTATACATGTGTCAGTTATAATGAACAATGTACAGTTGTTCAGGCTGAATATAGCCTACGAGAAAAAAGCTGTTCTTGTGCCTGGCTGTTCTGGTGGTTGGTGCTCTGTAGCGCCGACCAGAGGGCAACAGTTGAAAGAGAGAGTGTGCTGAGTGTGAGGGGTCCAAAGTGATTTTTTTTCCCTTTTCCTCACTCTGGAGGTGTAAAGATCTTGGAGGTTGGGCAAGGGGGAACCAATAATCTTCTCAGCAGTTCTGACTGTTGTAGTATCTTGATGTCTGATTTGGTAGCTGAACCAAACCAGACAGTTATGGATGAACACAGGACAGACTCAATGATGGCCGAGTAGAACCATTTCAGCAGCTCCAGTGGCAGGTTGAATTTCCTCAGTTGGCAATGGAAGTACAGCCTCTGCTGGGCCTTTTTAGCAATGGAGTCTATGTGAGTGTCCCACTTCAGGTCCTGAGAGATGGGGGTGCCCAGGAACCCGAATGACTGTACTGCAGCCACAGTGCTGCTCATGATGTTGAGCTCTACTGTTTTGAGCGTGTTGAGCTCCAGGTTGTTGTGACTGCACCAGACAGCCAGCTCTTTAACCTCCTGTCTGTAAGCTGACTCGTCTCCATTGTATATGAGGCTGATGATAGTAGTGTCATCTGCAAATTTCAGGAGCTTGTCAGAGGGATCTTTTGCAGTGCATTCATTCGTATATACAGGGCGAAGAGCAGTGGAGAGAGCACACATCCCTGAGGGGCGCCAGTGCTGATTGTGAGAGTCCTGAATGTGAGTTTCCCCAACCTCACTAGCTGCCGTCTGTCTGACAGGAAGCTGTTGATCCACTGACAGATGAAGGTGGGTACGGAGAGCTGGGTCAGTTTGTCTGAGAGAAGGTCAGGCATGATGCTATTGAAGGCCGAACTGAAGTCTACAAACAAAATCCTTGCATAAGTCCCAGATCTATCGATATATTGCAGAATATAATGCAGTCCCATGTTGACTGCATCATCCACAGACCTGTTTGCTCTGTACGCAAACTGAAGAGGATCCAGCAAGGGTCCAGTGATGTCTTTCAGCCAATACCAGTCAACACCAATTTTATATATATAAAATTGCCAACATTTAAAAAAATTCTCCATTTGTGTTCCACAGAAGAAAGAACGTCATGTGGTTTGGAATGAGATGAAGGTGAGTAAATAATGACCAAAGTTTTGTATGAACTATTTCTTAAAATGGAGACCCATTGGAAAAATTCTAGATTCTGAGTAGATAAATCAATAAACAGACACCTCAACTGTCATATTGGTGGTTAAATTGAAAGACATAACATTCACCTGTTTAACACAAAGCCTTTTGACATTTTCTATTTGTGATAAAAGCGATAAAATGAAACAGAGAATTACATTTGACATTTCAATTCAAAGTATCTGATGCGTTTCGTTTGAGCCTTAATCTGGTGCAAAGGAATGGCAGCCATTTTGCATTTCCCTGGGAGACCACTGGTTAAGTGGAAGGATAAGGATCACAAAAAGACCCCTCACAATTCAAAATAACATCTCCAGGATAAATGAGACTCTCAGAGCTCTCGTATTTCACCTGTTACAAGGAGTGTTTGAGATGGATACTATGCCAGTTTAAAAAAAAAAGCATCTCTCAGCAGTCGATCTCATTAATGTACAAGCTTTTCACAGACAGATAAATCTGTAGTTAGCTATGTGGCATTTCCAGCATTCGTGCCTGTCTCGCAGTGAATCAATATTGTTGACCTTTACTGATGGCAGTCATATTGAAAGCCAAGCCATCATTTGCCTGAAAACACACAGACAGAAGTATTGAAATATTGAAAGAGACAAGGAGACTATTTTCCCTTAGGGTTAATATACAGTGGTTTGGAACATTACTAGGGCTTTAGGGAGCCAGTGGCTCTTTTCCAAACTCTAAAACGGTCTTAAATTCAATACAGTTGTCAATTACTGGCTGCTTCAATTGTATGGGTTAGGGTGAGCGATATACCAGTTTGACACCATAAACCGCTCTACATTTTTGAGTACGATTTCTATGATGTTTTTGCCAAATCCTGCCTAAGTTGCTGGGACCAACAATTTAAAAAATTGGATGCAAGAATGGCTACTTTTTTTAGTTGGGATAAAAAAAAAAAAGAAAAAAGCAGAGCGGTGCTGAATATTATATTATTATTAATTTATAAATATATAAAATATATTATAATTGTTTTAAATGTTAATGAATAAAAAACTAATAGAAGTTTTGAATCTATTTTCAATCAGAAATGTGTACAATGTGCTATATATCGCTATCGATTTTAAATTTCTCATATAAATGTACACTTATATAATTTGATTGAGTCCAGTCTTGCTTGATAATGGGATGGAGGATTTTGTGGATTGAAGATCACACTTCCCTGTTCTTAATACTGTCACCAATCCTGCCAACAGCAGGACATTCTCTCATACGCCTACAGTGACATTCCTTCATCAGACTGTTCAGGCTTTCCAGACTCAAGAGTAGCCTCAAGTCCAATACTAATATACTGTGTGTCTGTGTGTAAAGAGGCAATGAGCCAAGAAAGGACAGAGAGAGAGTTGAATTCAGGCACTGAGAGAGATAAAATGATGTGAGATTAAAGTGGGACGACAACCTAAGAGGCATTATTAAAAAATTTCATCAAAGGCTTTTTTTCTTAAGACAGCTTAAAAAGTTTGGCATATCTAAAGTTGGTATGTTCAATTTTTATAGAGCTGTCATTGAAAGCGTGCTGACTTTCTCACTTATAGTGTGGTTTGGTAGCTCCACAGCTCAGCAGAGAAGTCAGATTAGTAACATAACTCGGGTTGCTTCGAAAATTATTGGTTGTGATCTTCCCACTATTGATGAGATCTATGTTTCACTTTTGCAGAAAAAAGGTTTAACAATCCTGAAAGATCCCTTACATCCAGCCAGACACCTCTTTAGGCCTCTTCCTACAGGCAGACGCCTTAGAGCAATTAAAACTAATTCTACACGTTTTTTGAACAGCACTTATTGTAGGATTGTTTATGCTCTTAATTCCTCTGGTGTCTATGCATCTGTATTTCACTCCTTATAATTGATTGGCCATATAAAGTTGTGTATGTGTATGTATTTATATATGTATTTTAATGTTTGTTATTATTGTTGATGAGCTCACCAAGCAAAAATTCAAAATTAGGGTGTTTGGCAATAAATAAATAAATAAATAAATGAATGAAAAGGAGCTCAATTAAAGAAGCTGTGGCATGTTACACATTCCAAACGATAAGTCGTAACATGCTCTCCAGGATAAATCTACAACAAATATTCGGTTACAAAAACCATCATAACCATTAGACTGCTAATGCTGTCTTCTGACAAGAAGATCGTGAAGCAAATGTGTTAATTAATTTTTTTTTAATAATTAGGAAAACCACTTTTTAAGAATGAATTCACCTAAAAATAATATTATATTATATATATTTCTGATCAAGTCATTCCAAACCTGAATGACTTTCGTTCTTCTGTGGAACACAGAAGAAACACAGCAAGTACTTCTTGCTCTTTACCATAGATAGAACTTAGATTGTCAAACTCCAAAATGACCATAAATGTTGATAAAAGTAATCCATATGCCATGTGTGCTATATTTCAGAAACTAAACCAACTAAAATGAAATAAATTTTCACAGATTTCCCCATCTGCCATAGGTTTATGTTAAAATATTGACCGCCAAGACACACTGTGCCAGATTTAACATCAATGACATGAAACCTGTCGTGTCTGATGTGCCATATTTAATTGCATGAAATGAACAGCAGCCAGAATAATTTATAAAATAACCTCATTTATGCTCTAAAGATGGTTCCAAAATGTATGTGGCATTCATATGTTTCAGAAGGACCTTTTCTTGTTTTTCTACTGTAATGTGCATCTTGTTCTTCAGACATCTTTAAAACATTGCAATAATTTTCATCTCTGTGCCTGGATAACTGATGTAGGTAAATTACTGCGTAGATAAACTGAGCTTGTCTCATGCTACGTCTAAATGTAGCCTCAAGTGAACCATGTCAAGTTCCTCTCTGCGTCTGAATGAGGGGCCCAATTTTCCCTTCAAACCTCTTGCTTCCTTCCAGAATGAGCTCACTGAGAAAAATATATACTTTTCTCTTTTTTTCTTCTCTGCAATGAAATTTTGTCACAGTGACACAACAAACTCTCTTTCTCAGCCAGACTGCCAGTCAAAACGGCACATGACCCACTGGGTCTTTCCACAATCGGTGAACAATAAGCTCTTGTTTTTGCACATTTCATGTTTTTTTCCCCCTTAGAGCTACTTTGGTTGTGAAATATGTGCTCTGAGGAAAAAAAGGTTAATTTTCTCCTCATAACCTACACACACCTTTGTCAAAACAAGCACACACACAAACACATACACAACGTTTTCTGTGTACACTGTAAACAGGCAGCACTGACCTCTCCAAAGCTAAAATGGGTTAGTGGAGGTCACTCTCGAACAACAATTCAAAGCATTTTTCTGATCTACAGTCACCTCTGTCGAAGACCACAAAAAGGCATCAGTATTTGAATAGCTGAGACAGATGAAAAAAAGGGCACATTAAACAAATGTTCGGTCAAATGAGATCAGCATAGTGATTCTGAGAGAATGAGACCTGAAATATCACTTTGAGTCCTGCAGACCTGAGACTTGAGTTCAGTAACTTGATTAAAATACTGTTTATTGGAAATTTTCATCCTCAATACTTCACAGCAAGGGTGGAAAACATAGTAAACGCAGATGAAAGCCCCATTAGATAACAACAATTCAACAGCTTTAACACATCAAATTAATTCTCACAGTTGTTAATATACAAAGCTAGCTGTGTAAAAATAGCATATTATAATGCCACAGTTTCTGTTTGAAAGGATATCAAACAAAGAAGCATCTATGAGTTCAATTGTAACTGACAATCCAAACCAAACCAAACCAACCAACCAAACAAACAAACCAACAGCAGCAACAACAAAAACTAACAATCCAAAAAACAAAACAAAACAAAAAACCTAACAAAACAAAACAAAACAGTCTTATTTCAATGGATTTTGTAATGCAAACATCCATAGTGCATGATTTAGATGTGAGTGTCATAACATCAACACTCACATCTTACCAATAACAATGACAGTGATGGCAGGTTTGAAAACTGTAATTCAAACTACATTTAGAAAACAAATCCTGTTGGAATATATATATATATATATATATATATATTTGCCAGGATTCAGCACTGCTTATAACGATCAGGAAACTAAATATTCGAAACCATCAGAATCTAAGTTGGCAGTGCTGATTAATTATTTACTATATTCTAGTAATCCTTATAAATATAACAGAAGCCGAGAAAAGACTGTAACTAATGTAGAACATTTTTCAGTCCTTTGACAATTTGAAACAGTACAGCTTCTGTATTTTCCCCCAATTGATCATTTGATGAACTGTCAGAATAATTGATAAAGCACTCAAAATGAATTGTTAGTTGAAGCCTTGAGTGTCTCATCTGTTATATCCATTCAGATTCAAGACAATATGATGCGTGCGATTCCTCTTTCCTGCCATTTTAACAATGCAACCTCTTCCCCAAATCAACAATTAAGAGTGTCTTTGTAAAAAAAAGGCAGATACAGAAATCTTTCCGTTATACTGATGTAGCGAATCAGCTCATGGGGAAATATTGAAGATTCATGCCTCTCAAGATGGGCTTGTCCAATGAGAAAGGCCGAAAACCCATGTGGGAGTTTGGAGATACTGGGGAGTTTTTATGACCCGTTGTGTGGAAGCATGGTAATTTGCATATGGAACTTGAATCGAAATTACTAAAGATTCT
>NW_015656008.1:271095-275838 GCF_001515625.1 Sinocyclocheilus rhinocerous | reverse complement strand
TGTTCATTCAAAGAAAGGTTTTCCTATGAATTAATTAGAGAAGAGTCCATTTCTACCGTGCATTGTGTCTCTTCCTATGGAAAAGGTAGTGATTTTCTCTACTTCGCATTCCTTTGGGCAATAAACCCAGTGATATCAGCGTTGGTTGCCATGGAACCAGAGGCCTGTTCTACCCTCCTGAGGTGATACGCATTTCGGGGGAAGGGTCCATAGGTCCTCATATCGCTTGTTAACTGAGGGGTGTTACAGAGTATTTGTTAAATATAGCTAACAAAATATATATTGTGTGTTTGATTGGTCCAGACGCTACACTGACATGGTTGCTCTGGCCCACATACTGTATACATTTTCCTCACACCATCTGATCAAATGTTCAAAGTACACAGAGCGAGCAAAAATCACTCAAGGACCACGCTGCGAGCCACTGTGAGTGAAAAAAAGCTCCCTTAAAGGTTCTGTGTTATCTTTACCAATTTAAAGGACAAATGCGTGGCACGCTTCGATGGACCGCAGTGTGATTCATCTTTATCAGCGAACCACACCAACCCCTCAGACCATGCATTTACAGCCAGACACTACAGGGACACCAGAATGTCAACAATTGACTTACAAACAAAACGCCTCACTTCCCCCCCAAAATATCATCACATCTGCCATTTCAAGTCCATAGCCATTGCATCCCACCTCAGCACTGAGTAATTGCTGGCCTGAGGCGGAAATCACGAGGAAATAAGCTTATCACAAACGCAGCAGTTTTAAAGCTCTTACAGGAAATGAAAGAAACTGACCAAACTAAATATGTTATCTGTAAAGGAAGCAATGTTTGTAGGCAAGTGTCGATGTAAATGTCAAACTTTTAAAAGAGCAGTTTGAGGTGCATATATCGATAATTTATCCTTTTCAGTCAAGGAAAGTTTATGCATTTTTTGCTGTATGGAATTAAAGCGATGAGCTGCAAGAGGCCACATGTTCTTACTTGTACACTTTAAAACAAACAAACAAAAAAAATCACATTGTCAATAACACATAATAAGACAACTATAAATTATATTATTGATAACAATAATACTGATAAATGGTTAAATACAATTACAAAATACAATGGAAAAAGTATGTGAACCCCTTTGGATTTACCTGAATTTCTGCATAAATATCTGCATGAATGCTAAATAATTTGATCTGTGACTTACTGTAGTTGAGGCCCATTTCCACTATATAGTAAAAAAAAAATCATAATAATAATAATAACAAGGTAACTGCGACTTTATGTCTTGTAAAATTCTCAACGTTTGATTCCGTTAAGTCTACAGTGAACAGTGAAGGCCCCTGTGGGTCCATGTGTCCTCACCAAAATATGGTAGATATATTGAAGTTGGCTCTTTGTACTTAAGGCATCATGTGGGCCCCTAGGGCCCCCTGCTATTTTTCAGCACAATAATTTCATTTAAAAATGTGGACATACACTTTTTACTTATGGTGGTTTAACTCCAACATGACATCATACAATTTTATTCAGAAAAAATGTTTATAGTTACTAGGGCTGTGCGATTAATCATTTGATGGATTCTATTGGTGGGATGTAATCTGGCAGATGGCAACCAATAGAACAACAGTAATTCCTATTGGAATAATGCCCAAAACAAAAAGGAATTTTGTAATGGTTTAATGGAAACTATACGAATTTCTGTGATGGTTTCTATTGTTTTTTTCAGCAGGGTAATGATACCCATACTGTGCTGCACATTATTGACAATATTGAGCTGAAGCTTGACTTTGCAAATGTAAAATCGCAAATCAAATCGCATTCGCAATATCTGTCAAAAAAAATCGCAATTTGATATTTTCCCCCAAATCGCACAGCCCTAATAGTTACATTATTGTAATAATTATCACATTTATATAATTTACCTAAGTGTAGGCAATGTAAGATGCACTAGTGAATTCTTCTGAAATTTTATGCAAAAAACAAAAAAACAAAACAAAAAGGTGCTGTTGATTGTCTCAATGCAGCAAATTTGCGTGGATTGATGTAAATAACAACAAATTTGCGTAAACAACAACTTTACGGTTACCAGTTACCTTTACGGTGTGCTAATGGACTGTAAAATGTGCATACATGTTTGTGTTTATCTGCATTTTACAACAAATTCGAGTGTTGCTCATCCAACAAATGAAAGTTGGAATTATCTTTTATAACGTGGTATTTTCCACAGTTAGGTTTGAACAGTTTCAGCGCTACATAATCCCCACATGCTATATAAATTAATCATGACATTAAATGAATTTGATAGGCTTTCATACCAAACGGGTTACGCTTCTAACAAGTGGCACTTTTGTTAAGCTCTAGCTGTGCTTCAAACACTGCCCCATGAAATCCATCACTGGGAAGTAGCAGCACTGACTGATGTATCTGCAGTTCTGTTGATAGGATTATCCGCATGTGACAAGAATCTCTCAATCAGCTGAGATGAACCAGGCTGGGAGACCCATGTCAACATCCGATCTGTCCTACATGTGTCAGAGGCTTGAAATCTTCCATATCTGCGGAACTGTCAATACTATGAATGTAGAGAGCAGTTTAATAACCGTTGGGGACTGACCGCGTGGGTGTTAACAGATTAATTATTGGAATAAGGCCTAATGGTCCACTGTGCTAATGGTGATTGCGGATAATGTAATTCGATTGTCATTGTTCCAACCACAGAGGGCACACTGGCCCTTTTTTTGCAGTGTTGGATCGTAGAGGAATGTAGTTCACTGGGCTTCACCAAAGCTCTGACTGGGTCACAACACTGCTGGGGGTGGCCTCCATGTTCGACTATACCCAGATGAAACTTTTATTGCTAAGAGGTTGCACTTTCATAGTCCAGAAAGTCTCAGCTATGTGTTAAAATTTCTAAGAATAAAAACATGAAAAATGGTTAATGTAATGTAAGAGTATAGAGCTATCAAATTAATGTGGCTAGCATAATTCAAATAATTTGGTTTTGGGAGAATCTGATGAGAATTGTTCGAGTGCACATTTCTGACTTTTGAGGTCTGAGATATTAGAAATGTAGTTTTTGCAGTCATGTTTGTTTAATATGGTTTTGAAAAACTTATACTACTGTATAAAATAAATTAAAACAATAATAGTTTCAATTAATGACTGTAAACATGTCACATGGTTTAACCATAAAATAAAACGTAATATTTTTATTCATTACACTGACATTTTCTCAGGAGAAAAATCTTTAGCAGAAAATTATGCAAAATGACCCTTTTACCTTTCTAGTCCATCAGTAGTCAGTAAATGGTGACCCTACTGCAAATACCTTGTAATCAATTAATTCATTCTAAGTCGAGGTCTAAGTCCTACAAAGCTAATACTGCGCCCGAAGGATAAGATGTCATGGTCACCAGCGAGGCCACGGCAACTCACACGCCACTAAACTCCCAAACAAGATTTATTTTCAAGGTAAATGAAAAAGATTTGATTTTAAAGGTGATAAGCTCTAAAGGAAGTTCCACGGACAGGTCTCTGGCAGAAAACTGCACATGGCAAGGGTGACGGAATCAATAGTATTAACACTGCTAATTTTCCGTCTCAGGAGAAAGAAGGGAAACTACTCATGTCGTGCAGATGTGACAGGGCCGCAACCAAAGTCAGGGGAGGATAAAATAACATGCAGCAAGAATGCTGTAGATATTTATACAGACCTTTGAAAAACCACAGAGATTAATTACACTCTGCCCCACAAATAATGAATTAATGCTTACAGCACGAAAAATGAGGTTATATATTTATTTGTAAATAAATATAAATTATATATATATATATATAATTTATTTATTTAAATATTTTTTAGAATACATTTTGGCATTTTTAGCAGCCGTGAATTAATTAGCGTGTTGACAGCTTGCTGTGATTTTAGACAGCTGGCATGAGAAAAATACTCTAGAAAAGTTTCTTTCAATTAAAAGTTTAATTCAGTCCCTTTAAAGCACCACAGACACATTCAGAGACATGTGTTTCGCCATTGCATCAACGTTCTTGCCCCTTTTTTAACATGTAGCCACAAGCTGCACTTTTAAGATGTCACGGCAAGTTAAAAACAGTGTTTTTCAGTCTAAAAATAAGTCTTGAGAAACCCATGCTTTCAGTTTCATTTCGCTGTGCTCCGTCTGGCTGCTATTAAAGATGCTGTCTGATGTAAAAGCATCTAATTGGTGTTAGGTGAACGTAAAACCAGTCTAAATATACAGGGCTTCTTTAATCAGTTTATTATATATATTGATTATTATATATATAAAAAAACAGTTAAGAAAGAAAACATAGTTTTGCATAGGGATGCTCTGATCCGCCTTTTTCGCCTCCGATACCGATTCCGATACCTAGAGTTCGGTATTGGCCGATACCGATACCAGTGAAGTTTTTTTCCCTCATTTAAATAAATGTAGAATTTATATATCTCTGCGTGTGGAACTGATAATCATTCTTTCACAATCTACTAGATACAGACTACTTCATTATAAAGAAAACTAAAATAAACATATGAAAAAATATAGGCCTATGTATATTTATAATCTATGACAAAAATTTAATAAACTAGGTTAGTGGATAATTCGGCAGCACAAGTTATTCTAGAAAAATCAGTGCACAATAATTTTAGAAATCCAAACATTTAGTGAAAAAAACAATATTTTGTGGGGAACAAATAAAAGTGTTGCACTAAATATGGTAAAATGTTACACATTGCTATT
>NW_015656008.1:265963-271045 GCF_001515625.1 Sinocyclocheilus rhinocerous | reverse complement strand
TGACAGCCACAGTGGAGAAAAGAGTTTGTGTGAACTTTAATGTAAGGACTTAAATATTCATATGTAGCTCACATTAAGCTATCGTATGGCTTCAGAAGTAACACAGAATAATTTGCACAATCGGAAAAAAAAAAAAAAATCTTGGATTTGGATCGGCCCTCTCTGACCGATACCCGATCCGAGAAAGATGGCACTATCGGAGCCGATACCCGATATGAATATCGGATCGGCGCATCCCTAGTTTTTTCACACTCACTTAGACCAATTATTCTTGCTAAGAACAGCCCACTTAGAAAAGAAAAGAGTGACTAACTGACTTTTAAAGCAACTAACCACAGTTTTTTTTTTTTTTTTTGCTTTTTATGTGCAATTTAGGAGTTGGTTTATTTAAAACAGATCATACTACAATAACAGATGAAGCAGGATGCAAAAACTAACATCTTTCCATCAGGTCTGGGGATGATTTACTGATCTGGAATTTTTTTTTTTACCCAGAGAGAAAATCTACTTAGACACCAAAGGTCAACATATTATTACGGTTTTATTGGAGATTGATTTCCTGTAGTACCAACGGTAGCTGAGAATATGGATATCATTAGAGAACCTTGAAGAGGACACAGTGACGGCATTATCAATCTTTACCGTTCTTTCAAAAGACCCCACTCCTCACAGTACTGAAGAAATCTAAGAGGTCAAAGCACTGTTCAAAATAGCACCTGTTGCGATGCGCTACTGATAATATCAATAGCACTTATCTATTCAGTGTTCGTCCTTGTGTCTGCCACCATCCCGTAAACACAAAACATTCCCTTGTGAGGAAGGACGTTTTTCCATCAGGCTGAATAGGGTGAATGACCTTGAAGAACAAGCCCATATTTCAGGTGATTCTGATTTGGTTGCACGTGCAGTTGTTTAAATACACTTCTTTGTCTTCCCCTCACCAGCAGTGCAAAGAGAACAGCGGAACTTGAAGTACGAGAAAATTTTTTATTATATTACAGCGACGACTCCACTTCTGTGTGACAGAAGCAATTGTTTAATGTAAAATCAATAAAATCTTACAATGTCTGCTGACTCTACAGTAGACACAAAAGATGGCCAGGTTGATGAATCACGACAGTAATGTTTTTCTTATGCAAATGATAACTGCTGAGCGCATACCATTACAACACTGCAAAACATGTGCTTTGGCCCACGCTCCTCATGGCATTGAACGCAAACAGATGTATGAGGAGATTGGAGGAAAAACAACTTTACGCAACAGCCAGAAAATGCATTACGTTCTCAAGCAACAAAAAGTGTATTATGTACGCCATTTAGGTGAGTAGTGTCTCTACACGCTCTGTAAAAACTTATTTTATTGGACTAGCATGAGCAAAACAAATGACTTTTGACTCCCATAATTGCATTAAAACTGACAAATCTTCAGATACGAAGCACTAAAAATACTAAAACAAATATAATATATATATAATAAATAAGAAACATTGTGAGTGTTGTTTACCTATGCAAATTTAACGGTTGCAGATATGTTCCAAGTAGTTTTTTGGCCATTTCTGCAACATAGGCTTATTGGGAAAAAGATACCTCTATCTACATTTGAGGAAAAACATACCTATACATACAATTCACTAAAGTTTCAAGCTACAATGCACATTATTGGCAGTAAAATACCAACTAATTTTATTCCTTTTTCCACATTATTATTATGAGGCAGATTATTGATTAAGAAAATTTTTTTTTCCACGGTTCCTTGCACATACTATGTTATGACCTCAAAACACTTTTACCACAGTGCATGATTTGTAAACTAATACATTTTGATGTTTGCATGACATAACCAGCTTCATGTATATTGCTTTTCTAGCATAGTAAAATTGCTTGGTAGCGCACCTGGTACAGCACTGAACTTGTGATCTAGAATCTTGCTACAGTCACGTTCATCTCTTTCAGGAAGAATTGAACACATTTTTAGTGCCACTTTCTGGACATTTCACATTAAAACTTGCAATGAGCAATGTAATATCAGTTTGCTGAAAGTTTGCCACAGGCAGGTTTTTCCAATGAGCAAGGGGTTGCATTTCTGTGGTTGTTAGTGTGTTGCCAGGGTGGTCCAAGTCAAAAGAGCACACCTTCAACTCTCTTTGATATTTTTTCAGCAGGGTTTTGCTCAGTGTAAGTATGAGATTATTTGCCTGTTTTATCAGCTTGGAACAACTAATTAAACACTGTAAAGGGACAAAGACATTAAAAACAACAGTGAGCTACACAACAAGAGAATTAAGTATCTATTAGACAAAACATTTCAAGCAAATTGACAACTCTACAAATAGACAAGCAATACAACATCCCAGACTAGACACAACATCACAATAAACAAGTGACAACTGCAACAACTCTGAAGCACTAGTCAAAACAACATGACAAGCACCTATTAGTAAAACAAAACAGGGGGTAAACCTTCAAAAATAGCCACCGCCTGCTTCAGGGATGACGAAAAGCACACCTGCCGCAATAAAACAACAAGGCCCTGCACCTGTTGCTAGGACCGTTGTGATAACAAGCATGTATTTTTATGTTTAATTGCCAGTGTGCCACCAGCTCAGACTCAACGCACAGGCAGGCTCAGAGAATACAAGCAAGTATCCATCAGGGACCGCATTTTTCAACACAACATTTGCATTCTGATAGCTCTAAAAGTAGCCTTATCAGCCTTTTGTTTGTTTGTTTAATCATATAAGCAAATTGCCTCTTTTGCTACCCCAGCCTTTATAAAAGAAAGGGAATTAGAACAAACAACCATGCAAAAAAAAACACGGCTCCGGGGGTTTCGAACACGTTGTTATGCAGTCACTTAGGAAAGGCAGAAAATATGCTTCCCTATCGAATGGTCTCTCCTGTTGTGTTTAACATGCTTACCCCTTATTTACACTGCATGCGTCTGCAGCGCATTACGGCTCTGACAAGGTTTTGTTCTGCTCAACATTTCAGAAGTAAAGCGACAGGATTCGCAAGACCACATGGTTTGCCTGTCCGACGTTGTTTTTCTTGATTTTTTGTGTTCTAACATGGGTAAGTTGTCTAAATGTTTGTTTTGTCCGGTTTAATTCTGTTTATTGTTGTGTTTATTGCTATGTCCTACTTTGTTCTTCTGTAGACTACTAAGTTAATACACTTAAAAGTCCAGTTATGAACGACAAGGATAAAAGATATATAGCTGTGTATAGTCATCTAAAATACATCCTCAACTATCTTGTCTCTATATTTCACATACCATTTCTGGCCTCCTGGCGAAGATATAGTGCTGTGGATTAAGATGCACAGGGTGTTTATTTTGAAATTGACAGTATTGTACAGTTTTGTATTTACTGTTGCGGCTTGGACGTGGTGTCCGTCAAAATCCTTTAGCGAAGAGGTGTGGAGAGCTGCTTCTGGGATGCTTCTGAAACATGCTGCGGCACAGCTGGTGTAAACACAAGCATTGACTAGAGTGGCCGCGATCAGCTCCGGTGGCTTTGTCTGAGCCGTAACAATCCACAGACACGTGCAGTGTAAATAAGGGGTTATGGGGAAA
This sequence comes from Sinocyclocheilus rhinocerous, assembly GCF_001515625.1. Taxonomy (NCBI): domain Eukaryota; kingdom Metazoa; phylum Chordata; class Actinopteri; order Cypriniformes; family Cyprinidae; genus Sinocyclocheilus; species Sinocyclocheilus rhinocerous. The sequence goes on along the minus strand of NW_015656008.1, from coordinate 267,471 downwards.
CTCCTGTTTACTCTGATACTGAAGCCTGATTTGTTCATGTTCGTGTAACGTGCTAAGTCGGCTGAGAGTGCCATTCGTCAGAATTTTTCTCCTTCAGCGATGAAGATCATCTCTTCGCTGGACTCTGAAGAAAGAAGCCAAAGCAAGAAGCTCAGCCTGCTGCTTGCCATAGAAGAGCCTGGCAGAGGAAGACTGCTCTCACTGCGAGAGCATGAGTCTCGCCCTGCTTCGCTCACAAATCGCCTTCTTCAATGAAGGCGGTTCGGCCCTCCCGCTCTCTCGTTTCTTCCCTCCCAGCTGCATTGGAGGATGAAACAGTGGAGTCACGGGGCTGAGCAACCAGGCTTGAGCGATCTCATGCCGTCACAGGTCCCGCGTGTTTCACTCTCCTTGCAGCACTTTGATCCGCCGGTGTGTTTTACACATGAGGATATGCACCCCTCGTCTGCAACGAGCGGTTTGATCTTTTTAGGTGGATCAGAGGAGAATGCTGTCACTGATGATTCCATATCACTAACAGCTTAAGACTGCAGGATTGGGCATGCTCCAGAGAGAATCCTGACACCCTTCTCCACAATGAATTATCACGGGCCAGCGTGGAGAGCAAACTGATTTGCTTTCTAACCAGGCTGTGGAGAATCTCAGCTTAGAAGGGTCGGCTCCGGAAGAGTCTGCCCGCAGCCGTTTAGACGAACGATGCCCGCTGGGCTGTCGTCATCGAACCTCCTGTCTGAGATGGTGCCGTTTTTCCCGGAAGTTCACGATGAACTCGGCATGCACCCCTACTCGGCATGCATGCACTCTTCTAAGTCTGCCGCCTCACCACTGTTGATGGCGCTGAAGAAAAGGGTATGGCAAGCTCCCCCCTTGGGAAGTGGCGGTTGCTGCACACCTCTGCCGCAATCTGCCTGGCAGATTTGCAAGCGCTTCACTGCATCTCAGAAGTTGTCACAGGCATGCACCATTTCCTGCTTAAGCGCTCCAGCTTAGAACAAGGTTTCTCACTCCAATTCGTCTCGCAGGCTGCCTTGCTTCAGAGGTATTATTCAAACTTTGGTACAAGACAACGATGCTCATGTTTTCCAGCCAGAAGTACAAACTCTGTTTGCAAAAGGAGCCGTGGAAATGGTTCCTCTAGCGCAGAGGTCTCCAACCACCGGGTCGCCACCTGGTCTCATCAAACTTTACATCTATTTCTTTACTTTAGTTATTTTATGTTCCGTTGAGAGTTTTGTGTTCTAATTATTCTGTATTTTCTTTATATGCGATTGATATGGAGTAGCAATTTGACAATTTCATGTTAAATAAGTAAATGAAAGATTGCTCTGATCTGTCACATATTAGGAGTAAAACAGATCGCAGTTGATCCGTAATACGTACGGATGAGACCCTACCGTTGGGCACGCACGTGATTCACAGATTAATTTGCACATACAAGCAATTTTAAACCACAAGAAAAAGAAACGAAAGAGCTCAATTCGTTACTCACACGCTGTTCTCGCACACAA
>NW_015656008.1:264826-265898 GCF_001515625.1 Sinocyclocheilus rhinocerous | reverse complement strand
GTTACTCACGCGCTGTTCTCGCACACAATCAAAGCGCGCACAAGAGACATGTTTCAGACAGCGCGGAAATACCGAGCTGCGTATACATACACATAAAATGAGCCTATGTCAAAAACCCTTCACGGCATTGTCATTCTCTGTGCTATAAATATTTTTTTTCTATCTTATCCGAAAAAAATAGTCCGATCTGTGACTCAAAAAACCCACAATATAATGCGTTGAACCACCACCAGAATATATAATGCTATTATAATACTATATAATAGCCTAATATATATATTTTCCAAACGTAACCGGTCCGTGGTGTAAAAAAGGTTGGAGACCCCTGCTCTAGCGAACAGTGAGTCAGGCTTTCAAAGCCGCTACTTCCTTATTATCAAAAAAGATAGCAGGCTCAGGCCCATTCTCGATCTCAGGCATCTGAACCGCACGCTTATGAAACGGCCGTTCAGGATGCTGACTTTGAAACAGATCCTCACACAGAGACTGGATTTTATCGGTGGATCTGAACGACGCTTACTTTCGCATACAGATAACCCCTCATCACAGACTGTTCTTGAGATTTGCGTTCAAGGGGGTGGCTTAGCAATATACAGTCCTGCAATTCAGACAGATGGGAATCTGCATTATGAATTGCCTCGGCGATTGGCTTGTGTTAGCCTAGGGTTGTCGCGATAACTGCAATACCACGCTATTGATGAGCAAACCGCAGAGGAATGCAACAACAGATGAATGAATCAGCGTTTTTGAACGTGTAGTTGAATGAACGGTTTAAAGACTCACTCAAAGACAATCCCTTGCTTCTACTTTGTGGTGCAACAATCTAACTGCACTGACTAACAGCCCGTCTAGAACGCGTGCAGGTGGAAATATCAATAGAAAGTCTCTTGTCCAGTCAGATTCGAGGATCAGAACTAACTGTTATACATATAGGCTAACAATAGCCTAACAATCTTATTGTCAGGTTAATGTTCTGTTATGTGGACTGTTATTTTGTCATTCTCTTCTGTTTACTTCACTTCCTGTTTCAACGCTATTTGGTTTCGGTTTCATTGGTTTCTGAATATGACCT